>NC_090385.1:19297302-19597302 GCF_036365525.1 Heterodontus francisci
GCTAATTAATGAACCTGATGAGTTTTTACAACAATCCAATTCATGATCATTATTACTGAGACTAGCTTTTTATTCCAAATTTATTATTCAAATTTAAATTCCCCCCATGCTGTGGTGTGATTTGAACTTGTGTCGCCAGAGCTTTAGTTTGGGCCTCTGGACTACTAGTCCAGTAACATTGCCTTTATACTGCCATTCCCTCCAATAGTCTCCTCTCATCCCTTTTATCTCGCCCCATCAGCAGATCCTTCTTTTCCTTTCATCCTCATAGCCAATGGCATTGCACACATTTGACTGAGAAACTACTCCCCCTCCCCCACCCACACCCCTCAGTTATCTATCTCCATTTTACTATGACAGGTTAACAATATCACCATGTAATGTTATGGAGCATCCAAATAACTCAAAGAGTTTCTTAGGGCAGTATTAGGATTTGTCTCATTGTATTTAAACATTTGAATATCACTCTTAAAGCTTCAGTATATTTCTAACCTTTTGCACACTCCTCTCGTGCTCAGAATACAGGATTGATATTGGAATCATAAATCACAGTGAAAGAATGGCATTAAGTGAAAATGCACAAACAGAACATAATGCAGAGTTTAATTCACTATCCAGCAGCCAGTAAACCTTCAACTTGTTTGGAATGGACAAGGATAAGTAAGTTAAAAGCAAAATACTGCGGATGCTGGAAATCTGAAATAAAAACGAGGATAAATAAGTTATGTTTTGCTTAGAGATATTAACAGTCATGTACACAATGGCATTGATAAAATTAAAGCTTTTCCTGTTATATTAGATATGTATTCTGAGCATGGATGATCATATAAGTACTGTTAATAGCATTCAAGACAGCAATCCAGAAGGATGCAATTTTGTTTTAGTGCTCTTGTAAAGTTCAGAAGTCATCCTTAATGTGTTAGTCTACACATACATAGAACATAGAACATTACAGCGCAGTACAGGCCCTTCAGCCCTCGATGTTGCGCCGACCTGTGAAACCATCTGACCTACACTATTCCATTTTCATCCATATGTCTATCCAATGACCACTTAAATGCCCTTAAAGTTGGCGAGTCTACTACTGTTGCAGGCAGGGCGTTCCACGCCCCTACTACTCTCTGTGTAAAGAAACTACCTCTGACATCTGTCCTATATCTATCACCCCTCAACTTAAAGCTATGTCCCCTCGTGTTTGCCATCACCATCCGAGGAAAAAAGCTCTCACTATCCACCCTGTCCAACCCTCTGATTATCTTATATGTCTCTATTAAGTCACCTCTTCTCCTCCTTCTCTCTAACGAAAACAACCTCAAGTCTCTCAGCCTTTCCTCGTAAGACCTTCCCTCCATACCAGGCAACATCCTAGTAAATCTCCTCTGCACCTTTTCCAAAGCTTCCACATCCTTCCTATAATGCGGTGACCAGAACTGCACGCAATACTCCAGGTGCGGCCGCACCGGAGTTCTGTACAGCTGCAACATGACCTCGTGGCTCCTAAACTCGATCCCCCTACTAATAAAAGCTAACACACCATATGCCTTCTTAACAGCTCTATTAACCTGGGTGGCAACTTTCAGGGATTTATGTACCTGGACACCAAGATCTCTCTGCTCATCTACACTACCAAGAATCTTCCCATTAGCCCAGTATTCTGCAATCCTGTTACTCCTTCCGAAGTGAATCACCTCACACTTTTCCGCATTAAACTCCATTTGCCATCTCTCAGCCCAGCTCTGCAGCCTATCTATGTCCCTCTGTAACCTACAACATCCTTCGGCACTATCCACAACTCCACCGACCTTCGTGTCATCCGCAAATTTACTAACCCACCCTTCTACACACTCATCCAGGTCATTTATAAAAATGACAAACAGCAGTGGCCCCAAAACAGATCCTTGCGGTACACCACTAGAAACTATACTCCAGGATGAACATTTCCCATCAACCACCACCCTCTGTCTTCTTTCAGCTAGCCAATTTCTGATCCAGAGCACTAATTCACCTTCAATCCCATACTTCTGTATTTTCTGCAATAGCCTACCGTGGGGAACTTTATCAAACACCTTACTGAAATCCATATAGACCACATCCACGGCTTTACCCTCATCCACCTGTTTGGTCACCTTGTCAAAAAACTCAATAATTCAGTGTTGACATGCTATTTTACTATGGGTGAGGAAAGAGCCATCAAACATTTATACAAATGCAGGCTGTGCTTTGTTTCATGAATCTGACATTGCTTTCTTTAAATCTCTGCAAACATAATGGCCCTGATTTTTCAAGGATAAGTGGCAAAGCAAGGGTGTTCGTTGTTGACCTCGAAGAAAGCTGCCCACAAAGATCTAGCAATTTCTGTGGTGGGGTTTTCCCTTTTCCTGATGGCCTTTTAAATCTGGCACCAAGTCAAGGGGCCATCTTAGCATGAAGCGGTAATGATGGCAGCAAGCAGGGTAAGCAGCCAATCACATTGAAGTGTTCTCATAGCCAGCAAACCAGAAAGTTAAAAGCACCAAATCCCTTCATTTTTAATTAAAATTTTCAGGTAGCAAAATAAATGAGTAGGATTGGATTAAAATAGAAGCTAAAACAAAGATAAACTTAAAAAGTTTTTAAATATGTGGATTTATCATTGTGGAGAAATCTGACATTCAACAAATATAAAATTAGCTTTTCAGGGCCAGTAAGAGGTTAGTAGTAATTATGAAGTTAGTACGCAATTAAAACCCCAGTTACACCACATTCAACAAGGTGTAACCTTTTCGAAGGTTGTTACAGGGAGACTAACAGTGTAGAAATAGAAGTTTTCTTTAAATCATGATTACAGTGGAGATTGCTGTCTGTGGGAACCTCTACAGCATATCCTATGGAGGTGCATAGACTCATCAACAGCAGCTTATGGATTTCCATGTTATTCTGCGCATGTGTGGTCTCCTGAAGTTGCTGTCACTTTCAGTGGAGTAATGACCGTGAACATTGCCAGTTTTGCTGTCATTACCACAGCAAAACCAATATAGAATTTTCTTATTAAAGCATATGTCTAAAATGTAATAATGCAATCAATAAAACAAGCAATCAGGATTTGTAGATGTTGCATTATTTCCATTATGTCAAGGATTTCCTCAGTCTGCTGTTATAAAAACCATACCTGAAATTTGGAGACATTTATATTTTGCTTCATTCATTCTACTTTCAAATAAACAATGGAACAGAAGTTGAATAAGACAAAATTTTGTGATTCTAAAGCACATTTGCAGCAGCATGTGCTTAAAGAAACAGAGTACAGTGCATCTAAGATAGTGATTTCCAAAAAGCTTTTTATAAGTTTCCATACAAAAGTTTATTCATCAAATTTGTAGAACACAATGCACTGGCACACTTGTGTAAGTGTAGTTGTACAATTAGTTTGAACCTTACATATGAAAATCTTTCTTTGTTGCACGAGACAGCTGGGTTTGATCCATACGTACAGGCCACCATCACACGGGAGTGTTCAGAGAAGCAATTTATTCTGTAAATTAAGTTCAAGCAGGGGTCGTGTTGACTATTGGGGAAAGCTTATATTACAATTTGGATTCTTTCCCAACTCTCTCTCTCTGTGTTCACAGTAAGACACAGCTTCCATCGGCAGACCTACATCTCCCATGATCCTAAATTTATACCCGAAAGGATACAGTGAATGGGATTAGTGTGCCATTGGACTAACAATTACACTTTAATCGTAATTTTACACGAGAGGTTAGATGGCTTTTCTGCTCATTCTGAAAAGATAAAAAACACCACTCTGCCAGAATGGAAGGAGCTGCAGGCAGCCATTGCTGATAAGGGAGAGAGAGAAAAGGTGCCATCTTCAGGCACCCTCTCAGCACTTCCAAAACTTTAAAAACAAAAGTGGCACAGCTGCCAGGCCACCATTGTGGAGGGGAAACCTGCAGCTGTGGCCAAGTGAAGGGCGGGTGGTGAGCGCCTTGGAGTCTTCCTGGAGTGCTGGCCTCATGGAGGCCATCTCCAGGCAGCTGCTGATGCCACGAGGGGACCGCAGACTGACTGAAAAATTCCTGTTAGCCTCAGATCCATGGCCTTACTTGGCATGTTAATGAGCTTAACTAGCTACCCGCCACTTGTGGGCGGGTAGTTGTTCCACCTCGCATCCGGCCTTCTCCAAAATGGTTTGGGGACGGGATGGTTCCAGCAACCCAGCCAGCTGTGCAAAATTACACATCTGCCTGCCTCTGTTCCCACCCCAAATGACCCTCAAAAGTCCTTCCTCTGAATTCAGAAGCTAAATGCAAAGTGGTCCAATTTGCAGATGACCAAGCTAGGAGGGTCAGTGGAATTGGAAGTGCAGATCAGAAATCACAAATCAACTGAGACAAAATTTTCGAGTACACAGATGAAATTTAATGAAGTGTAAAGTGCTACACATATAAAGGAAAAATAGATGACGACAACTTGTATTTATCTAGCTCCTTTAACATGATAAAGCGTCCCAAAGTGCTTCACAGGAGCGCAATAAATAGCGACCTACCAAATTCACAGCCGTGAAAAATGTGTCACAGACTTTGAAATCTCGGGTCCCCTGTGAAATAGAAACATAGAAAATAGGAGCAGGAGTAGGCCATTCGGCCCTTTGAGCCTGCTCTGCCATTCATTATGATCATGGCTGATCATCCAACTCAGTAACCTGTTCCCGCTTTTGCCCCATATCCTTTGATCCCTTTAAACCCAAGAGCTATATCTAACTCCTTCTTGAAAACATACAATGTTTTAACCTCAACTGCTTTCTGTGGTAGCGCATTCCACAGGTTCACCACTCTCTGGGTGAAGAAATTTCTCCTCATCTCAGTCCTGAATGGTTTACCCCGTATCCTTAGACTATGACCCCTGGTTCTGGACTCCCCCACCATCGGAAACATCCTTCCTGCATCTACCCTGTCAAGTCCTCTTAGAATTTTATAGGTTTCTATGAGATTCCCCCCTCACTCTTCTGAATTCCAGCGCATATAATCCTAACTGACTCAATCTCTCCTCATACATCAGTCCCACCATCCCAGGAATCAGTCTGGTAAACCTTCGCTGCACTCCCTCTATAGCAAGAATATCCTTCCTCAGATAAAGAGACCAAAACTGCACACAATATTCCAGGTGTGGCCTCACCAAGACCCTGTATAACTGCAGCAAGACATCTCTGCTCCTGTGCTCGAATCCTCTCACTATGAAGGCCAACATACCATTTGCCTTTTTACCGCCTGTTGGATCTGCATGCTTGCTTTCAGCCACTGGTGTATGAGAACACCCAGGTCTCGTTGCATATTTCCCTCTCTCAGTTTATAGCTGTTCAGATAATCTGCCTTCCTGTTTTTGCTACCAAAGTGGATAACTACACATTTATCCACGTTGTACTGCATCTGCCAAGCATTAGCCCACTCGCTCAACTTGTCCAAATCACCCTGAATCCTCTCTGCATCCTCCTCACAACTCACCCTCCCACCCAGTTTTGTGTCATCTGCAAATTTGCAGATATTACATTTAGTTCCCTCATCTAAATCATTAATATATATTGTGAATAGCTGGGGTCCTAGTACCGATCCCTGTGGTACCCCACTAGTCACTGCCTGTCATTCGGAAAAAGACCCATTTATCCCTACTCTTTGCTTACTGTCCGCCAACCAATTTTCTATCCATTGCAATACACTACCCCCAATCCCATGCGCTTTAATTTCACATGCTACTCTTTTATGTGTGACTTTGTCGAAAGCCTTCTGAAAGTCCAAATAAACCACATCCACTGGCCCCCCCTCATCAACTCTACTCGTTACATCCTCGAAGAATTCTAATAGATTTGTCAAACGTGATTTCTCTTTCGTAAATCCATGCTGACTCTGTCCGATTCTACCACTGTTCTCCGAGTGCTCTGCTATAAAATCTTTGATAATGGACTCTAGAATTTTCCCCACTACTAACGTCAGGCTGACTGGTCTATAATTCCCTGCTTTCTGTCTACCTCCCTTTTTAAATAGTGGGGTTACATTAGCTACCCTCCAATCTGTAGGAACTGTTCCAGAGTCTATAGAATCTTGGAAGATGACCACCAATGCATCCACTATTTCTAGGGCTACTTCCTTAAGTACTCTGGGATGCAGACCATCAGGCCCTGGGGATTTATCGGCCTTCAACCCCATCAATTTCCGCAACACCATTACTCTACTAAGACTGATTTCTTTTAGTTCCTCTCTCTCACTAAACCCTGTGTTCCCCAACATTTCTGGTATGATATTTGTGTCCTCCTTTGTGAAGACAGAACCAAAATATGCATTTAGTTGGTCAGCCATTTCTTTGTTCCCCATATTAAATTCCCCTGTTTATGACTGCAAGGGATCTACATTTGTCTTCACTAAATTTTTTCTCTTCACATACCTATAGAAACTTTTACAGTCAGTTTTTATGTTCTTCGCAATCTTGCTCTCGTACTCTATTTTCCCCTTCTTAATCAATCCCTTGGTTCTCCTTTGCTGAATTCTAAACTGCTCCCAATCCTCAGGTCTGTTTTTCTGGCGAATTTATATGCCTCTTCCTTGGATCTAATGCTATCCCTAATTTCCCTTGTAAGCCATGGTTTGGCTACTTTCCCATTTTATTTTTGCGCCAGACAGGAATAAGCAATTGTTGCAGTTCATCCATGCGCTCTTTGAATGTTTGCCATTGCCTTTCTACCGTCGTCCCTTTAAGTGACGTTTCCCAATCTATCCTATCCAACTCGCGCCTCATATCTTCGTAGTTTCCTTTACTAAGATTCAGGACCCTAGTCTCAGAATCAACTATGTCACTCTCCATCCTGATGAAGAATTCTATCATATTATGGTCGCTTGTCCCCAAGGGATCTCGCACAACTAGATTGTCAATTATTCCTCTTTCATTACACCATACCCAGTCTAGGATGGCTTGTTCTCTGGTTGGTTCCTCAACGTATTGGTCCAGAAAACCATCCCGTATACACTCCAAGAATTCCTCCTCTACGGTATTGTGATTAATTTGATTTGCCCAATCTATATGCAGATTAAAGTCACCCATAATTACAGATGTTCCTTTATCATCTCTAATTTCCTATTTAATGGCATTCCCAACATGACCACTACAGTTTGGGGGTCTATATACAACCCCCACTAACGTTTTTTTGCCCCTTAGTGTTTCTCAGCTCTTCCCATACAGATTCCACATAGTCAGAGCTAATATCTTGCCTCACTATTGCGTTAATTTCCTCTTTAACCAGCAATGCAACTCCACCGCCTTTTGTTTGTTGTCTGTCCTTCCTAAATACTGAATACCTCTGGATGTTCATTTCCCATCCCTGGTCACCTTGCAGCCATGTCTCCGTAATCCCGGCTATATCATACCCATTTACATCTATTTGCGTGATTAATTCATCCACTTTATTGCGAATGCTCTGTGCGTTAAGGCACAAAACCTTAAGGCTTGTCTTTTTAACATTACTTGGCCCCTTCTCACTATTTTTCACTGTAGCCCTGTTTGATTCTGGCCCTTGATTTCTTTGCCTGTCACTTTTCTTATTCCCCTTACTGTCTTTTGTTGTTGTCTTTGATTCCCCCTTCTCTGACTCCTTGCAAAGGTTCCCATCCCCCTGCCATTTTAGTTTAAACCTTCCCCAACCACGCTAGCAAATACTCCCCCGCGGACATCAGTCCCGGTCCTGCCCAGGTGTAACCCATTCTGTTTGTACTGGTCCCATCTCCCCCAGACCGGTCCCAATGTCCCAGGAATCTAAAACCCTCCCCCTCACACCATCTCTTCAGCCACGTATTCATCCGATATATCCTGTTATTTCTACTCTGACTAGCACGTGGCAGTGGTAGTAATCCTGAGATCACTATCTTTGAGGTCCTACTTTTCAACTTACTTCCTAACTCCCTATATTTTGCTTTTAGGAGCTCATCCTTTTTTTTTTACCTACATCGTTTGTACCAATGTGCACCACAACCATTGGCTGTTCACCCTCCCCCTTCAGAATGTCCTGTAACCGCTCGGAGACATCCTTGACGCTAGCACAAGGGAGGCAACATACCATCCTGGAGTCTCTTTTGTGGCTACAGAAATGCCTATCTATTCCCCTTACAATTTAATTCCCTATAACTATTGTATTCCCACACTTTTTACTCCTGCCCTGTGCAGCAGAGCCAACCGTGATGCAACAAATTGGGCTGTTGCTACTTTCCCCTGAGAGGCCATTCCCCCCAACAGTATCCAAAGCAGTATATCTGTTTTGCAGGGGAATAGCCACAGGAGATTCCAGCACTGCCTGCCTCGTCCTCTTGCTCTGCCTGGTGGTACCCATTCCCCTCCTGCCTGTGGGGTGTGACCACCTCTCTATACGTACTATCCACAATACTCTCCACCTCGTGGATGCTCCACAGTGTCCCCAACTGCCGCTCCAGCTCCGAAACCCGGGCTTCCAGGAGCTGCAGCTGGAGTCACTTCCTGCACACAACGTGGTCCCGGGCACTGGAAATGTACCCAGCTTCCCACATAGAGCACGAGGAGCACACATGGCTTTGAGCTCTCCTGCCATGACTTAACCCTTTAAATTAAACCTTTTGGAAGATTTTAATATCAAATAATATCAATTACTCTAGGCCCCTTTTTCCCTGGTCCTTGTTATTACAGAGCTCCCTAAAAAACACTACTTACTTTATATGAAAATAAACTGTAGACCTTTCTTACCTTAGTTACTAAGCCAGCTATTTAGAGCTATTCCCTAACAGCAGTGACTCACCAACCAATCACCTTGCAGCTTTCCTGTAATGTCACTATTGGCTTTTTTTTCCAAAACTCTGGCGCACTTGAAGAGGTCCGACTGCTCTCCGTTCTTGAAGGTAAATCTCGGGTCTTCTGTGAATTTGGCCATTTTGCAAACTTTGCGCGTTTTCTGATTGACACAAGGCTGAACTTGCTGATTGCTGGGCAGGTTGCGAACATCGCGTGTTTTACTGATTGACACAAGGTTCAAATTGCTGCTTTGTAAATGAGGGAAATGTTCAGGTACAGTTTTGAGAGTAGGAGTTTCAGGTGTTAGTAGACAAGAATGCCAGAATGAGCAAATCAAAAACGGCCACAGCCATTACTGCAGCACATCGAGTGAAAGAATTTGGAAACCAAATTCTGCATGCCGATGGTGGCATGCTGTTTTTTACAAACTGCAGTGTTTCGTTGGATCTCACAGGGCGGGCAATGGTTCAGTGCCATTTAGGACTGAATTTTAAGGGAACAATATGGATGGGTGGCAGGACATAAAATCAGGACTGGACACATCGAACAGGAAGTCTGACGTCATGACGTCCCATCCTAATTTTGTCCCTGGTGGCAAACATGGAGGGCAGAGACGTAGCAGATACGTAATTCAGCCAGTTGGAGGCCAATAGAAAGCGATTTTATGTGTTCGATAAAATTTTATAAACAGCGCACAGGTCACATGGGGCTTCAGAGTCACAGAATCACAGAATTGTTAAAGTGCAGAAGGAGGCCATTCGGCCTATTGCATCTGCACTGGCTCTCCGAAAGAGCAATTCACCTAGTTCCATTCCTCCGCCTTCTCCCTGTAACCCTGCACATTCTTCCTTTTCATATAACTGTCTAATTCCCTTTTAAATGCTTCAGTTGAACCTGCCTCCACCACACTCTCAGGCAGCGCATTCCAAACCTTAACCACTCACTGCGTGAAAAAGATTTTCCTCATGTTACTTTTGCTTCTCTTCCCCATTACTTTAAATCTGTGCCCTCTCGTTCTTGATCTTTTCATGAGTGGTAACAGTTTTTCCCTTCTACTCTGTCCGGCCCCCTCATGATTTTGAATACCTCTATCAAATCACCTCTCAGCCTTTTCCAAGGAAAACAGTCCTAGCTTTAACAATCTATCTCCATAACTGAAGTTCCTCATCCCTGGAACCGTTCTTGTGAATCTTTTCTGTAATCTCTCCAATGCCCTCGTGTCTTCCCTAAAGTACGGTGCTCAGAACTGGATGCAATACTGCAACTGTGGCCGAACTAGTGTCTTATATAAGTTCAACATAACTTCCTTGCTCTTGTACTGTATGCCCCTATTAATAAAGCCAAGACAGTGAGGCAGCAGATCATGCCTGCCTGCAAGGGGAGGCTATTAGAAGGATAAACATCATGGGCTTTGCAGAGGGAGGAGCCAATGAGCAACAAGGAAAGTGAGGAGCAGACTGCCTCCTCAGACGATGAGGATGTGGAGCAGGAAAATGGGCAAGCTGAAGTTGAAGAACCCCCGGGGCAACATGACATTGGACATGAAAGATGCGCAAGGGAGGCTCACGATATTATGCATGCACATTTCATTTGATCCGTTATGGGCCTTATCCAATAAAGACCTTCCTTTATATGCCATCTTTCACCATTGCTTCCTTAAAGGTACATTGTCTTGTTGAACATTCATGCATAACTGATCTGGTGAGGCTCTAGAGTTGAGCCCTCGCAACATCAGCGATCGCCTCCAGCTTCTCACTAGAGGCTGGAATGCAGTGAAGGGTCAAGCCCTTGTTGGAGAAAAAAGGGAGGGGGTCCATGCCTAGCAATGAAGATTTATTCACAGTTATAATGGAGGTGGACAGTGTAATGAGAGACAAACGCATACCCGTGAAAACCCAATGATTCTAAGTGGACTACTTAATTTGCTTACATGAACTCCTATGTGGTGCTTCCCCTGCACTGTCAGCTGAGGTGGAGGCTGCCTGCTGACCTTGGTGCCCCATGGCTGTGGATGACGTTGGTGGACGTTCTCAGGATGCCTTGAGCCTGGAGAGCCCCGGCATGGTGTGGGTCTCCTACAAAGAAGTAGTACTACCCTTTTTTGGCTGGGATGTGGAATGAACTGATGACACTCGCAGAGGGACAGAGGAGCTGCTGCCTGCACCAGGATCACCCTGAGACGAGCCCCCATCTGTGGGAGGCATACACTCTTCTTCCCTATTAAGGCAGACTTCTGCCTCCCTGCTGACGCGAGAGGACAGAGGACCTGATGGTGACTCAAGGTCCCCCATTCCCCTCTCACCTTGCCACTGCTGCCTTGCGCCCATGGTCAGGATGAGGGTTGGGAGGTCTGCATGAATATCCAGCAAACATTAAGTGCTCTGCTGGATGTGGCTCTCCATCAGATCTGCCAATCTCTCAATGGAAAAGGCTACTCATGCACCAGTCAGAGATAACATCAAGGTCAAGGCTTGGATGGACTCCTCTATTGACTGTGCTTGGGCACGCATAGTGTGCCTGTCAGATATTGCCGCACCTCTCGCTGCAGCTCCAGCATTTCCCTTATTGCTTCCAAAACCAGAGGCACATCATGAGCCTGGGGCTCAACATGGGCCTGGCCTTCCACAGTCCTCCCACTGTCAGAGGCGTGGGCTGTCACCACCTCAGTCAGTTGCACGAGCGCGTGTGTGCTGTGCTCACCAGATTCTGTGCCCAGATCTAAATTCCCACTGAGGTGCATGTATCGTACTGGGGTAGTGTAGAGGAGTATGAGATGCCAATGGACCCTCTGACACTCCATCCTCTGCATCAGAGGTGGCGGGATCTGCAGCATTTTCCACTTACTTCCAATTTGGGACAGCTTGACCTGCATCACAGAACAAAGGCATGTAAAGGTTAAGGGTCTGCCATCCCTACATTGCAAACACCTCAACAATGCAAACCCCTGTGTGCACCGGATTCCTGATGAGCAGCATGGCGCCATCGTTGCAGATACAACATTGCACCCCATGTAGACTCTACTTACTATCTTGGGAGGGTGCCCCTGTCTCTCCATATTCAACATATCTTCCATCCTGCAGTCCGACAAGCTCCATGACCTTCTCCATCAGTGGAAGTATATGCAGCAATGGAAGCCCAACTCTGGTCTTCGTTCGCTCCCTATGCTTATGTGCTATCTTCTCTCGCAGACAGAGGGAAGGGAGATGTTGGACCCCTAGCAACATCAATCCCAACACATAGGATGCTGGCAATGCAGTTGCCACTGATGGGGGCACACAGACACCTCTTACATGTGTTCCCTTCCCAGGAATATCGCGAGATTCAAATATGACAAGGGGCCTGGTTTCAGGACCAACGTGCAAGGTCAGCGACGGCCATGTTGAATCCCCTATCCCTTTGCCCACGTCTGGGGATGGATCACTCCCATCCCAATGCAATGTCCTACTTTGACAGATGCAAGGCTGAAGAGGATGAAGATATTTAATGATACTCACTTTTCCAGCCCGGATGAGATCATTAAGCCGCTTGTGGCACTGTATCCATGTGCACAGGGTTAGATCACGGCTGCTGACCTCCTCAAAGATCTGAAGCCAGGACTGCTTGGTTTGGCCTGACGGTCCCCTTCACTTGTCCCTTGGGAACAAGATCTCCCTCCTCTCCCTGACAACCTGCAGTAACACCTGGAGGGAGGCCTCAGGGAAGTGTGGAGCGACATGGGGTCTCCTGTCAGCGATCTCTAATCATCCAATGTCAAATCCTGTTCTTCCAGGCCTTCCCAATGCTGAGTTTAATGCAGGGCTGACAGCCCTTGAAAAATGGTGCCAGACCCTGCCGAAGTGTCACCCGACGTCATGCTTCACGCCTCTGGGCCTGACTCTGACCATGCAATTGGTCGAGTTCACAGCTCATTAGTCTTAATTGGCCAGACACCGCTGAATTACGTGCGGGCAGCCGCTCCATTTTCCAACATGCCTTGTGCCCGACTCCAGGCTGGGCAGCGGGACTGGCATTCAAAACATAAAATTAAGCCCTGTACCTCTCTTTCCTCCTTTAAGATGCTCCTGTGGCTTGTTGTCAAATTTTGTTTTATAACCATGCCTATGAAGTGCTTTGATAGGGTCTTTGAGAATGTCCCATGACACTTGCACTCTATTCTAATGCAGGGCAGCAGGACTGCTAAAGCGTAGCCCCAGGACCAGCGTATTGACTTCTTGGGAGAGGCAGATGCTGTCCTCTCACTGGATGTCAACACACCTGTTTCTTCACCACACTCTCAACTCATGCCCTTGTTGATGCCAGAAAGCCCTCTACAGCCAGACTAGTAAAGTTCACCCACTACAGCCATCTCAGGAGTCCTTAATAGAAATTCAGCCTTCCACCCCCTTGCTGTAGTCACTGGGCATGCAACTCATAGGTGCACTAGAGCAGTTAAGCAAGCACATGCACTAGGGCCTTGCACATGTTCAGTGTAAGCTATGTGATGTCCTCGAGACTTGAGTGAGGTTTAGCCAAATTTAGTATAGGATATGAGGCAAAGAGAGAGACAAAGACTGCAGCAGCTGAACATAAAGGCTTCTCTTTTATTCTGTCTTAGTTTCACTTTCTCTTTGCTAGCATGCGTGTTCTACAGCAGCCTCTAGAGTACACAATGCAATTGCAATTTCAAAACACTACAACACTGCAAGCAACTGTCAAATGAAGAGTGATGAAGTATCTCGGTGTGGTAAATATTTTTCTTGGATTACTGTTGGTCTTAATATTCCTAGTCATGTAAGGTCCCATGAAGTTGAACTGAATGGGAAGAGGAGGGAACTTTAAGAGAACCTTTCACTAATACTTTGCTGCCTGAGAGCTCTGGCAGCCTTTCCAAGGCAAAGTTGTGCAGCATGCAGCACCCAAGAATACAAGAATTAGGAGCAGGAGTAGGCCAGATGGCCCATCGAGCCTGTTCCACCATTCAAAACAACCCAGTCCAAATCTTGACACTTGCTCTGGGCTATATTGATGCCTTCAGATCTTTTGAGACATTGGAACCTGTGAGGAGTCTGATGGTCTCCATTGCTCTGCTAAATTTGTCATTGTTGCACTCATTTTGCACCTGAAGAACAGGCACAGTGATGCTGAATTTAGACCCCATTCTGTCCAACAAGACCTTATTTTCCAATGACTCATTCTGTCTAATTATAGCATTTCTGACAAGTCATAGAATCATAGAAAGTTTATGGCACAGAAAGAGGCCACTTGGCCCAATTGTGTCTGTGCCAGCCGAAAAATGCTCCACGCATTCTATTCCCACCTTGCAGCATTTGGTCCATAGCCCTGCAGATTACAGCACTTGAGGTGCATATCCAGACTTCTTTTGAATGAGTTGAGAGTTTCTACCTCAACTACCCTTTCAGGCAGTGAGTTCCAGACCCGCACCGCACTCTGGGTGAAAAAACCTTTCTTCATCTCCCCTCTAATCCTTGTACCAATCACTTTAAATCTGTGCCCCCTAGTCATTGACCTTTCTGCTAAGCTAAATAGGCCCTTCACTTCCACTCTATCCAGGCACTTCAAAATTTTGTACATTTCAATCAGATCTCCCATCAGCCTTCTCTGTTCCAAGGAGAACAACCCCAGCCTATCCAATCTTTCCTCATAGCTGTATTTTTCCAGTCCTGGCAACATCCTCGTAAATCTCCTCTCTAATGCAATTACATCCTTTCTGTAATGAGGTGACCAGAATTGCACACAGTACTCAAGTTGTGGCCTAACCAATGACAGTTCCAGCATAACCTCCCTGTTCTTATATTCTATACCTCGGCTAATAAAGTAAAGGATTCCATATGCCTTCTTATCCACCTTATCGACCTGTCCTGCTACCTTCAGGGATCTGTGGACATTTACTCCAAGGTCCCTCACCTCCTCTACACCTCTCAGTATGTTCCCATTAATCATGTATATCTTTGCCTTGTTTGACCTCCCCAAATGCATCACCTCACACTTCTCCAAGTTGAATTCCATTTACCACTTTTCTGCCCATCTGACCAGACCATCAATATCTTCCTGCAGTCTACAGCTATCCTCCTCGCTATCTACCACACGGCCAATCTTTGTGTCATCAGCAAACTTCTTGATCATGACCCCACATTTACATCCAAATTGTTAATATATACCTCAAAACGCAGGGGAGCCAGTACTGAGATCTGCGGATGCCACTGGAAACAGCCCTCCAGTCTCAAAAACAGCCGTCAACAATTACCCTTTGTTTCCTGCCACTGAGCCAATTTTGTATTCACCTTGCTGCATTTCCCTGGATCCCATGCGATTCTATTCTTTTAACCAGGCTGCCATGTGGGACCTTGCCAAAAGCCTTGCTAAAATCCATGTAGACCACATCAACTGTTACTTCTTCAAAAAATTTGATCAAGTTGGTCAGACAAGATCTTCCCTTAACAAATCCATGCTGACTATCCTTGATTAATCTGTGCCTTTCTAAATTACAGTTTATCCTGTCTTTCAGAATAGATTACAATAATTTGCCTACTACTGAGATTAGACTGACTGGCCTGTAATTATTCGGTCTATCCCTCGCTCCCTTTTTAAACAGCGGTACAACATTAGCAGTCCTCCAATCCTCCGGCACCACACCTGTATCCAGTGAAGACTAGAAAATGATGATCAGACCTTCTGCTATTTCCTCTCGCTTCTTTTAACAGCGTGAGGTACATTTCATCCAGCCCTGATGATTTATCAACTTTCAAGGGTTCTAATCCCATTAACACGTCCTCTCCCCCTATGTTGATCACATCCAGTACTTAACACTCCTCTTCCTTAACTACAATATCTGCATCGTCCCCCTCTTTTGTGAAGACAGATGCCAAGTATTCGTTAAGAACAATACAAGGGTACTCAGTATTTTGGAAGGATAGGCAGGAAGGAAAAGGAGGTGGTGTAGCTTTTTTAGTAAAGGAAGAGATTAGTGCTGTAGTGAGAAATGATATAGGCACTGGAGATCAAGATGTAGAATCAGTCTGGGTAGAAATAAGAAATAGCAAGCGAAAGAAGATCCTGGTGGGGGTAATCTATAGGTCCCCAAACAGTAGTTTCGCAGTGGGGCACAGTATAAACCAGGAAATTCTGGGGGCTTGTAAGAAAGGTATGGCAATAATGATGGGTGATTTTAATATGCATATAGACTGGATTAATCATATTGGCAAGGGGAGCCTCGAGGGAGAATTCATTGAATGCATTAGAGATTGATTTTTGGAGCAATATGTTGTGGAACCAACCAGGGAGCAGGCTATTCTAGATTTGGTAGTGTGTAATGATTTGGGATTGATTAATGATCTCATAGTTAAGGATTCTCTAGGGGAGAGTGATCTTAGCATGCTAGAATTTCAAATTCAGTTTGAGGGCGAGAAATTGGAGTCCCACACTAGCATTCTGGAGTTAAACAAAGGTAATTACATAGGCATGAGAACAGATTTGGCCCTAGTGGACTGGGCAGGAAGACTAAAAGGTAGGACAGTTGATGAGCAGTGGCAGATGTTTAAGGAGATATTCAAATCCTCCCAACTAAAATATATTCCATAGAGGAAGAAAGATTATAAGAGGGGGAAAAACAGTCATGGCTAAGCAAGGAAATTAAGGGTAACAAAAACTAAGGCATACCATATTGTAAAGGTCAGTGGCAGGCTGGAAGATTGGGAAACTTTTAAAGATCAACAAAGGGTTGCTAAAAAAGTAATGAAAATAGCAAAGGTAAGTTATGAAAGAAAACTAGCGCATGATATAAAAACAGATAACAAAAGCTTCTATAAGTTCATTTCCCGGCGGAGAAGCAGGAGAAGGTAGCGACTCTTCGGTGGGTAAGTGAAGGCAACAGGAGCTGTCTTTTAAAAGTTGTTTTAAAAGTTGTACTTACTGTTTTCCTTGTGTTCAAGTTACTTTTGGCGCGGGAGGAACCGGAAGCTGGACGGCAGCAAGGACTCCTGGGTAGGTATTTTCTTTAAAGGTGCGGAGCTGAGTTAACCCGAGAAACTACACATGTAGTGTCTCCCACCCATCCTCCTCCTCTAACCTAATAATAAGACCCTTTTTACCCTCCTCCTCTAGCCAAAAAGGACTGAACAGGTAAGCTATTTCACTGTTTTTGTTAATATCTATATTTGTACTTAATTAAGGGGTAATTGAGTAAAAGAAATGGCAGCCAGGGGAGTGCAGTGCTCCTCCTGCAGTATGTTCGAGGTGAGGGGAACCTCCGGTGACCCTGCCGACTTCACCTGCTGGAAGTGCATCCGTCTCCAGCTCCTATCAGACCGTGTTAGGGAACTGGAGCTGGAGCTGGATGAACTGAGGATCATTCGGGAAGCTGAGGGGGTGATAGATAGAAGCTACAGGGATGTCGTTACTCCACAAAACAAAGGCAGCTGGGTAACAGTTAGAGGTGGGAAGAGGTCAGTGCAGGGATCTCCTGTGGTCGTTCCCCTCAGCAACAAGTATACAGTTTTAGATACTGTTGGGGGGGACGGCCTATCGGGGGCAGGCTGCAGTGAACGGGCCTCTGGCGCGGGGTCCTGCACTGTGGCTCAGAAGGGAAGGAGGGAGAATGGGAGAGCACTAGTCATCGGGGACTCGATGGTGAGGAGTACCGACAGGCGGTTCTGTGGGCGCAAGCGAGACGCACGGATGGTTTGTTGCCTACCTGGTGCCAGGGTCCGTGATGTTTGTGATCGCGTCTTCAGGATCCTTAAAGGGGAGGGGGAGCAGCCAGAGGTCGTGGTGCACATTGGCACCAACGACGTAGGAAGGAAGGGTGGCACAGATGTTAGAAGTGAGTTTAGGGAGTTAGGCTGGAAGCTGAAAGCTCGGACGGACAGAGTTGTTATCTCTGGTTTGTTGCCGGCGCCACGTGATAGTGAGGCTAGGAATAGGGAGAGAGCACAGCTGAACACGTGGCTGCAGGAATGGTGTAGAAGAGAGGGCTTCCAGTTCTTGGATAATTGGACTGCATTCTGGGGAAGATGGGACCTGTTCAAACAGGACGGGCTGCATCTGAACCAGAGGGGCACCAATGTCCTGGGAGGGAGGTTTGCTAGTACTGTTCGGGAGGGTTTAAACTAGTTTGGGAGGGGGATGGGAACCGGACTTGTAGTCCAGGGACCAGTGGGTCCACTCAGAAAGACAAAGAGTGTAGTGAGGTATTGGGGAAGGTAGCACTGTCGCAGAGGACAGATGGGCACGGAGAAGGGTTAAAGTGCGTATACTTCAACGCAAGAAGCATCAGGAATAAGGTGAGTGAATTGAAGGCGTGGATGGGCACTTGGGACTACGATGTTGTGGCCATCACTGAAACGTGGATAGATGAGGGGGAGGAATGGTTCTTGGAGGTACCTGGTTATAGATGTTTTCATAAGATTAGGAATGGTGGTAAAAGAGGTGGGGGGGTGGCATTGTTAGTTAGAAATAGTGTAACAACTGCTGAAAGAATTTTCGAGGAGGATCTGCCGACTGAGGCACTGTGGGTTGAGGTCAGGAACAGGAAAGGAGCAGTCACCTTGATGGGAGTTTTCTATCGGCCCCCCAATAGCAGCAGGGAGGTGGAAGAGCAGATTGGGAAACAGATTTTGGAAAGGAGTAGAAGTCACAGGGTAGTAATTATGGGGGATTTCAACTTCCCAAATATTGATTGGCAACTCTTTAGATCGAATAGTTTGGATGGGGTAGTGTTTGTGCAGTATGTCCAGGAAGCTTTTCTGACTCAGTATGTAGACTGCCCGACCAGAGGGGAGGCAATATTGGATTTGGTACTAGGTAATGAACCAGGGCAAGTGATAGAGCTGTTGGTGGGCGAGCACTTTGGAGATAGTGATCACAATTCTGTAGCATTCACTGTGGTAATGGAGAGGGATAGGTATGTGCAACAGGGCAAGGTTTACAATTGGGGGAAGGGTAGATATGATGCTGTCAGGCAGGAACTGAGGAGCATAAGTTGGGAGCATATGCTGGCAGGGAAGGGCACGGTCGAAATGTGGAACTTTTTCAAGGAGCAGATAGTAGGGGCCATTGATAAGCATGTCCCTGTCAGACAGGGAAGGGATGGTCATGTGAGGGAACCGTGGTTGACAAGAGAGGTTGAGAGTCTTGTTAGGAAGAAGAAGGATGCGTATATAAGGTTGAGGAAAAAGGGCACAGGCATAGCTCTGGAGGGATACAAGATGGCCAGGAAGGATCTGAAGAAAGGGATTAGGAGAGCTAAGAGAGGGCATGAAAAATGCTTGGCGGGTAGGATAAAAGAAAACCCCAAGGCCTTTTACGCGTATGTCAGAAATATGAGGATGACTAGGGGGACCGTAGGTCCGGTCAAGGACAATAGCGGGAGACTGTGTGTTGAGCCGGAAGAGATAAGTGAGGTTTTGAATGAGTACTTCTCTTCGGTATTTACGAATGAGAAGGGGTGTATTACTGAAGAGGACGGTGTGAAACAGACTGGTAAGCTCGAGGAAGTGCTCGTTAGGAGGGAAGATGTGTTGGGGTTTTTGAATAACTTGAAGATAGACAAGTCTCCCGGGCCTGACGGGGTATATCCAAGGATGTTATGGGAAGCAAGGGATGAAATTGCAGAGCCGCTGGCAATGATCTTTTCATCTTCTCTGTTGACGGGGGTGGTACCAGGTGATTGGAGGGTGGCAAATGTTGTGCCCCTGTTCAAGAAAGGGAATAGGAACAACCCTGGGAATTACAGGCCAGTTAGTCTTACTTCGGTGGTAGGCAAGTTGATGGAAAAGGTGCTGAGGGATAGGATTTCTGAGCATCTGGAAAGACACTGCTTGATTCGGGACAGTCAGCACGGTTTTGTGAGGGGTAGGTCTTGCCTCACAAGCCTGATTGAATTCTTTGAGCAGGTGACCAAGCAAGTGGATGAGGGTAAACCAGTGGATGTGGTGTACATGGATTTTAGTAAGGCATTTGATAAGGTCCCCCATGGTAGACTTATGGAGAAAGTCAGGAGGCATGGGATAGTGGGGAATGTGGCCAGTTGGATTAAGAATTGGCTAACTGATAGAAGGCAGAGAGTGGTCTTAGATGGTAAATACTCAGCCTGGAGCCCAGTTACCAGTGGCGTGCCACAGGGATCAGTTCTGGGTCCTCTCCTGTTTGTGATTTTTATTAACGACTTGGATGAGGAAGTCGAAGGGTGGGTCAGTAAATTTGCAGATGATACAAAGGTTGGTGGAGTTGTGGATACCGAGGAGGGCTATTGTCGTCTGCAAAGGGACTTGGATAGGTTGCAGTGCTGGGCTGAAAAGTGGCAGATGGAGTTTAACCCTGAAAAGTGTGAGGTCGTCCATTTTGGAAGGACAAACACGAATGCAAAATACTGGGTTAACGGTAGGGTTCTTGGGCATGTGGAGGAGCAGAGAGACCTTGGGGTCTATGTGCATAGATCGTTGAAAGTTGCAACTCAAGTGGATAGGGCTGTGAAGAAGGCATATGGGGTGTTAGCGTTCATTAGCAGAGGGATTGAATTTAAGAGCCGTGAGGTGATGATGCAGCTGTACAGGACCTTGGTAAGGCCTCATTTGGAGTACTGTGTGCAGTTCTGGTCGCCTCATTTTAGGAAGGATGTGGAAGCCTTGGAGAGGGTGCAGAGGAGATTTACCAGGATGTTGCCTGGAATGGAGAATAAGTCTTACGAGGAAAGGCTGAACATTCTAGGCCTCTTCTCATTAGAACGGAGAAGGATGAGGGGTGACATGATAGAGGTTTATAAGATGATCAGGGGAATAGATAGGGTAGACAGTCAGAAACTTTTTCCCCGGGTGGAGCAAAGCGTTACAAGGGGTCATAAATTTAAAGTGAAGGGTGGGAGATATAAGGGGGATGTCAGGGGAAGGTTCTTTACCCAGAGAGTGGTCGGGGCATGGAATGCCTTGCCTGGGGAAGTTGTTGAGTCAGAAACTTTAGGGACTTTCAAACGGCTTTTAGATAGGTATATGGATAAAGGAGAATGATGGGGTATAGATTAAATTGTCCTTGACAGAGGACAAAGGATCGGCACAACATCGTGGGCCGAAGGGCCTGTTCTGTGCTGTATTTTTCTATGTTCTATGTTCTATATAAAAGGGAAGAGAGTAGCTAAAGTGAATGTTGGTCCCTTGGAGGATGAGACTGGAGAGTTAATGGTGGGGAACACAGAAATGGCGGAATCACTAAATCAGTATTTTACCTCAGTTTTCACGGTGGAGGACACTAGTACCATCCCAATAGTAACAAGGAATGCAGAGGTTATAAGAAGGGAGGAACTTACAACAATCGTCATCACTAGGGAAAAAGTACTGAGCAAACTATTGGGATTGAAGGCAGACAAGTCCCCAGGGCCTGATGGCCTACATCCTAGGGTCTTAAAGGAAGTGGCAGCGGAGATAGTGGATCCATTGGTTATAATATTCCAAAATTCCCTGGATGCGGGAAAGGTTCCAGTGGATTGGAACAAATTCAAAAAGGGAGGGAGGCAGAAAGTAGGAAACTATAGACCAGTTAGTTTAACATCTGTCATTGGGAAATCGTTAGAATCCATTATTAAGAAAGTAATAACAGGACATTTAGAAAGTCAAAACGCAATCCATCAGAGTCAGCATGGTTTTATGAAGGGTAAATCATGTTTGATTAATTTGTTAGAGTTCTTCGAAGGTGTAACAAGTAAAGTGGATAATGGGGATCCTGTAGATGTAGTATATCTGGACTTCCAGAAGGCATTTGATAAGATGCCACACAAAAGGTTAATACACAAGGTAAGATCACATGGGGTTAGGGGCAATTTATTAGCTTGGATAGAAAATTGGCTAACCAACAGAAAACAGACAGTTGGGATAAATGGGTCCTTTTCTGGTTGGCAAGATGTAACTAGTGGGGTGCCACAGGTTTCGATCCTCGGGCCCCAACTATTTACAATCTATATTAATGACTTGGATGCAGGGATAGAAGGTACTTTGGCCAAATTTGCAGATGACACTAACATAGGTGGGATAGTAAGTTGCAATAAAGAAATAAGAAATTTACAAATGGATATGAATAGGTTAGGTGAATGGGCCAAAATTTGGCAGTTGAAGTTTAACTTGGATAAGTGTGAGGTTATCCATTTTGGTCAGAAAAATAGAAAGGCAAATTATTATCTAAATAGAGAGAAACTTCAGAGTGCTTCGGTGCAGAGGGATCTGGGTGTCCTCGTGCATGAATCGCAGAAAACTAGTATGCAGGTACAGCAGGTAATAAGGAAGGAAAATGGAATTTTGGCATTTATTGCTAAAGGAATAGAGTATAAAAGTAGGGAAGTGTTGCTGCAACTGTGCAAGGCATTAGTGAGACTGTACCTGGAGTATTGCGTACAGTTTTGGTCCCCTTGAGGAGGGATGTAGTTGCATTGGAGGTAGTTCAGAGGAGGTTCACTAGATTGATTCCAGAGATGAGGTGTTTGTCTTATGAAGAGAGATTGAGCAGTTTAGGCCTTTACTCTCTCGAGTTTAGAAGAATGAGAGGAGATCTAATTGAGGTATATAAGATGATTAAGGGGATTGACAAAGTAGACGTAGAGAGGATGTCTCCTCTGGTGGGGCAATCTAGAACAAGAGGTCACAGTTTTAGGATAAGGGGTAGCAGATTTAAAACAGAGATGAGGAGAAATCACTTCTCTCAAAGGGTCGTGAGTCTGTGGAATTCACTACCCCAGAGTGCGGTGGATGCCGGGACATTGAGTAAATTTAAGGAGGAGATAGACAGATTTTTAAATAGTAAAGGGTTGAAGCGTTATGGAGAACAGGCAGGAAAGTGGAGTTGAGGCCGAGATGAGATCAGCCATGATCGTATTGAATGGCGGAGCAGGCTCAAGGGCTGAATTGCCTACTCCTGCTCCTAGTTCTTATGTTCTAATACCAACGTCTTTTGTGCCTACACACAGGTTACCTTTCTGGTCTTTTATGGGCCCTACTCTTTCCTTAGTTATCCTCTTACTCTTAATGTATTGATAAATCATCTTTAGGTTCACCTTGATTTTGCTTGCCAATATTCTTTCATGCCCTCTCTGCTTTCCTAATTTCCTTTTTGATTTCACCCCTCCACTTTCTGTAGTCCTCTCAGCTTTCTGTAATACTGAATTCTCAGTGTCGGGCATAAGCTTTCCTTTTCTGCCTTACCTTACCCTGTAAGCTCCTTGACATACATGGGGCTCTAGATTTGGCCATTCCACCCTTTTTCTTTGTGGATACATGTTTACTCTGAACCTCTTTAATCTCCCCTTTGAGTGCCTCCCACTGCTCTGACACTAATTTACCTTCAAGTTGCTGTTTCCAGTCCACTTTCGCTAAATCGCTCCTCAGCTTAGTAAAATTGGCCTTACCCCAATTGAAAATTTTAACTCCTGTTCTATCCTTGTCCTTTTCCATAATTATGTTAAGACTGACTGAATTATGATTACTACCACCAGAATGCTCTCCCACTGCCACTCCTTCCACCTTCCCAACTTCATTTCCTAAAACTAAGTCTAAAACTGCACCCTCTCTTGTTGGACTTGCTACATACTGGCCAAAAATGTTCTCCTGAATGCACCTCACGAATTCTGCTCCCTCAATTCCTTTCACACTAAAACTATCCCAGTTAATATCAGGGTAGTTAAAATCCCATACTACTACTGCATTATTTTGCTTGCACTTCTCAGAGATTTGCCTACATATCTGCTCTTCCATCTCCCTCTGACTGTTTGGGGGTCTATGGTAGACTCTCAGCAGTGTGATTGTCCCTTTTTTGTTCCTTAGCTCAATCCATATGGCCTCATTTGATGAACCTTCCCACATATCATCCCTTCTCACAGCTGTAATAGCTTCTTTGACCAAAATTGCCACTCACCCTCCCTATCGTGTCTGAAATCCCTGTAACCAGGAACATTGAGCTGCCATTCCTGTCCCTCCTTAAGTCATGTTTCTGTCATAGCTATGATATAATACTGCCATGTGTCTATCTGTGCCCTCAGCTCATCTGCTTTATTTGCTATACTCCTTGCATTGAAATAGATACCCTTGAGCACTGACAAACTCTTTTCTATTTTCTAACCTTTGCTTCCTCTGCCTTCCAGACTCGTCCATTAATTTTCTGCCTTCCATTATCATTTCTGATTTTGTCCCAACTGAGTTTACCCGCAGGTCCCCATCCCCTGCCAGACTAGTTAAACCCTCCCTGACAGCACAAGCAAAACGTCCCGCTAGGAACTTAGGCCCGGCTCTGTTCAGGTGCAACCCATATGGCCTGTACAGGCCCATCTCCCCCAGAGCTGGTCCCGATGTCCCAAGAATCTAAGGCCCTCCCTTCTGCACTATCTTTCCAGCCATACATTCATCTGTCTTGCAGTTCCGATGAAAGGTCACTGACCTGAAACATTAACTTTGCTTCTCTGTCCACAGATGCTGCCAGAACTGCTGAGTATTTTCCAGCACTTTTTGTTTTTATTTCAAATTTCCAGCATCTGCAATATTTTGCTTTTATTCATCTGTCTTATCCTTCTATTACTGTACTCACTTGCACGTGGTACTGGGAGTAATCCAGAGATTACTACTTTTGAGGTCCTGCTTGCTAATTTCTGACCTAGCTCCCTAAATTCTGACTGCAGGACCGCATCCCTCTTTCTAACTATGTTGTTGGATCCAATGTGGACCACAACTGCTGGCTGTTCACCTCCCCCTTCAGGATGCTCTGCAGCCACTCAGTGACATCCTTGACCCTGGCACCAGGGAGGCAACACACCATCCTGGATTCATGTCTGCGGCCACAGAAACCCCTGTCTGTTCCCCTGACTATTGAATCACCTATCACTATGGCTCTTCCAGTCTTCCCTGTACCCCCCTGTGCAGCTGAGCCACCTGTGGTGCCATGGACTTGGCACTAGCTGTACTCCCCAGATGAACCATCACTCTCATCAGCATTTAGAACTGAATACCTGTTGGAGAGTGAGATGCAATCAGGGGTCTTCTGCACTACCTGCATGTTTCTTTTTGACTGCCTGGCGGTCACCCATTCCCTCTCTCCTTGCATAATCTTAAGCTGTGGGGTGACCGCATCTATAAACGTGCCATCCACATAGCTCTCATCCTCATGAATGCACTGCAGTGTTGCCAGCTGCCGGTCAAGTTCCAAAACCCGGAGCTCAAGCTCCTTCAATTGATGACACTTCCTGGACAAATGGTTGTCCAGGATATGGGAAGCATCCGGGATTGCCCACATAGCACAGAGGTGCACTCTCGAGGTTGAAGCAACCCTGCCATACCTTTATTTATTAGTTGACCCTTTGCTACCGCCAAAATAAAGAAATGTTACCAATACTAAAACACTTTAGACTATGAATAAAACCTAACTAGTATTGATAAATCCTACTACTAATCAATGCAGTTCACGAGTTAAAATAAACCTTACTCAAAAAAGATAATACCAGCTACTTACTTGTTCCTTATTATTAATACTTAATTTTTTTCTCGTTTTTAGTCTGCTAGTTGCTGAGACGCGGTCCCTAAGCTGCAATACTCACCAGCCAATCATCTACCTTCTTCTCTGTGATATCACACCTCTTTTTTTCTCTTTCTGAATGTGGAATCCAAATGGTTATAGGCAACAGTGAGCCCCGCTGGTCTCACTAATTCGCGCTGCTCTGATTGAGTGCAGTCAAATTTACTTTTTCTTAATTAATTTGTAGTTCCCCTCCTTACCAAACTCTCTCACTTACCAAACACTCTTCTTCACACTCTGTGCCCTCCAATAGCAATTCCCTCATTTACCAAACTCCCTTCTTCACACTCTGTACCCTCCAACAGTACTCAGTACAGAAAAGCAGCACTGAGAATCCCCTGAATTTGTACTCTGAAAACAATGCTGTGACCGTTCTGCTGGAGCTCAGAAACCAGTTTAAGCTAGCTACCTAATTAACTAGCTACAGTTACTCAGCGAGCTTGTATACCCCTGTTTAAACTGTAAGAAACCTAAATTACCTTTTAACTGAAACAAGAATTTCAATTAATTGCTAAATGTAAACAAAACAGGAACTAGAATTTAGAGAGATTAACCCTTAAAATCCACTCACTTACCAAACTCCCTTCTTCGCACTCTGTGCCCTTCAACAGCACTCAGCGCAGCTAAGTGTCATAAGAGTTTTTTTTAAACTTTGAAAGCTTAGAATTCTGTGTTTTTAAAAAGACTGAGAAAAAGGATTTTCTGTGAACATTGAATGCTGAAACTTGGTGTTTGAACTGAGAGGGACAGACTGCAAGACACCTGTTCCAAACAACAGCAAGGGAAATGACAGGTCACATGACTTGATTGTCAGAGTTTTAGTTTCATTTTTGTATTGTGGAGACCAGTAAGATGGACAGCAGGAGGCAGAACAAACTGGCTGGAATTTGGTTTTTACAGACCAGGGAAAAAAGATCTCTCCCTGAAAAAGAAGGATTGCCTCTCTTGGAAAAAGAAATTCTACATTTGAGGTGGTGGCTGTGGTCTGCCTGGAGAGAGAAAAGACCCCTGGAGAGGAAAAGACTCAGGCAAAGAGGAGTTGCTTCTCTCTGTGGAGAAAGGCTCCTTTGCTGAGAGGAAGCCCTGCATTTTAAAAGGTAGCAGACCGCTATGGCCTCCAGTCTCTGAAAAATCTCTGCCTCAGGAGTGATTCCTGTTGCCTGTTATGTTTTGGGAGATCCTGAAAACTCAAGAAAGCTTCTATTGCTAGAGTGCTATTTCAAAACCCAAGTAGACCTGTTACTACACCCTTTGCTGAAAAATCTGCATGACGCCTGCTGCAGATGAAGTGCCGTGAACACCTACCCATCACAGACTATTCATTAACCTCCCTGAGGAGACTTTGAGTGCATCCAACTATTCGACTCTGGGATACCTCACTGACCCAGAAATATCCTACCAGAACGTGACAACCTGATTATTTTATTATTCCTAAGAAACAGCTGTAATTTGAAAACATCCTTTTAAAACTGGTTAACCGTTTTTTTAATGTATTTGTATGCGCATGAGGGTTAGGAAGAATAAGAAGTTTGAAAAAAATCCTTTCACATATAGAGTTATCTCATTATTATTTAAGACTTAGTTTATGAATAAATAGTTAATTTTGTTGTTGTTTAAAGAAACCTGGTTTGGTGTGCTTTATTCTGGGGGACAAATAGTGTTTAATTTGGCTATTTTCCAGTAGGTGGGAAACTTTACTAATATGCTATGACCTATGGAGTAGTGGGACTGAATTAACAGTACATTACTCCCGCCTTGGTCGTAACACAAGTTAATCTAAATTTAGCAGGCAGCCCATAACTTAATGGGACAGTGGCATTATGGAGAAGTGTTTTGCAAAATGTTGTTTGGAAAGGAAAAGAAATCAGAAGGGTAATACATAATTTTCATCAAATAATGTCATGTGCAGGCAATGTGCTGATGTGTTTTAATGTGATTTTATTTCAGGGATATCCAAATTATGGCCCATTGCCCAACTATGGTTACAAACCACTGCTGGTGAAGACCAGGTAACTGACTTCCATTTGTGCTTTTTGTTTCTTGCTGGCTGTTGTTCCTGTTTGAACTTCATGGCCAGTGATTTGGAAAACAATGCTTTTAGTACAGGTACCTCATTGGTAGATAAATCCTAAATCAAGGCACCAAGCTCTGTTAAAACCTGCAGCTTGAGTTATGCGCATGTTAATGGAACCATTTATTTAAACTTTGTGTGGCTTCGAAGGATCCATGGTACAACCTAATTGGCTCATGAAAATGAACAGTTTAGACACCCCTGAATTGCTTAGCTGTACTGTAAACAAGTGGGGGAAAAAATGACTCATTTGGGTAAATGTGCTGTTTGCAATACTGGACCATATGAAGCAGGAAGATATCAGGGTCAAACCCTAGTCTCTGCTGAATTAGCAGATCGCAGTCTGGGTTGTAGGGATGTACCAATGATATTCGGAAAATTCCCACACAAATTTAATATGGGAATAACAGTTTTGTTTTCTTTTTCTGAAGAGAGTATGCAACCTGGTGCACATTCCTGTCAGCTATTGTTCGACTCCACTCCTTCAGTGCTGTGTTAGGGGAGAGTTGCCAATTAAATATCACACTGCAGGAGATGCAAAGCAGAAGAGAGCAACAAATGACAGCAACAGTTTACACGAATGCACTCTACTACTGTGGTGCTATGATATTGATACAAAAATTGGTTGTCTGGTTGATAGTGAGGAAGAAAGTTATAGTCTGCAGGAAGATATCAATGAACTTGTTAAGTGGGCAGAAAAGTGGCAAATGGAATTCAATTTGGGTAAGTGTGAGGTAATGCATTTGGGAAGGGAAAACAAGGCAAGGAAATACACAATAAATGGTGGGATCCCACATTCTACCCTCTGTAACTTGAGGTGATCAAAAACTCTGCCGCCGTGTCCTTACTCACACCAAGCCCTGTTCATCCATCACCCCTGTGCCCGCTGACCTACATTAGCTCCTGGTTAAGCAACACCTTGATTTTAAAATTCTCATCCTGATTTCAAATCCCTTCATTACCTCACCCATCCTGATCTCTGTAATCCAGCCTCATAACCCTCCGAGATTTCTGTGCTCCTCTAATTCTGGATTCTTAAACATCTCAGATTTTAATTGCTCCACCCTTGGTGGCCATGCCTTCTGCCTAGGCCATAATCTCTGGAATTCCTTCCCTAACCTCTCTGCCTCTCGACTTCTCTTTCCTCCTTTAAGTAACTCCTTAATACCTGCCACTTTGTCCAGGTTTTTGGTGATCTGCTCTAATATCTCCTTATGAGGTTCAGTGCCATATTGTACTTTATAATGCTCCTATGAAGCACCTTGAGATGTTTTTTACTTTAAAGATGCTGTATAAATGCAAGTTGTTGTTGGATACTCAGAAGTGGAGAGGAACAGAGGGACCTTGGAATGCATGGTGTTACGACTAGGTGAGAAAGGTGTCTAGGGGTCTTTTACTGTCTTCATCAGGTCTTATTGTAACACCTTTAATTTTTAAACACATTGTGCTTTGAGCTGTCCCTTGGTGAACCTTTGTTCACCGCTTTCCAATTATAAGGTAAAGAAATGAGCACACCAGGTTTTCTTAGGTTTAAAGAAGAAAAATGAAATTTATTAAACCTTCAACTTAAACTCCAATACGGTAAATGCCTAGAGATACATGCTGCGCCCCACGCTAGCATGCATACACGATACGCACATGCAAATAGGGACAGAAAAGAGCAGAAGAAAAATAAAGTAAAAAAGTTTGAATCTCTGAAGAGGGGTTTTTACTGTGCTTTGAGCTTACTGTAGTCCTTGACTGTATGTAGTCTTGCTTTTCATTGGGACCCAGTGCTCTTCTTAAACCTAGTTCACTGTAGGAGACTTTTCTCTCTAGGGGTTCATATGTCTTCAATAGTTTTCAGTTCCGTGAGAAAGAGATGGGAACAGACAGGAGAGAGGTGTTCTCAGTGCAGGAGAAAAAAGCTTTCTGAGTTTCAAACACTCTGTGGCAAGTCATGTGACTAAACTGGTCTGACCAGGTCTTCTGTGTATTGGAGAAGCAAGGACTGGGTCCTTTCTTCCAAACACTGTCTGCTAGCATGCAAAAAATGTCTTTCCGGCGAGGGGCCTGGCAATTCCGTGTGATAGGCCCTCTTTTCTTCCCAGCACCAATTTTAAGTTTTAATGTTCACATGGCGAAATAATGTGTGCCTCATTCTTGGCAGGTGGGGACTGCATGACAATGGCAACAGGTCCCTGAAGGTAAAAGAGCAAGTAGACAAGGTATTTAAGAAGGCATACTGGATTTGTTCCTTTATTAGCCAAGGCAAATAATATAAGAGCAGAGAGGCTAAGTTGAAACTGTATAAAACATTAGTTAGGTCACAGCTAGAATACTGCATACAGATCTAGTCACCAGGTTACAGGAAAGATGTGATCGCACTAGAGAGAGTACAGAGGAGATTTACAATGATGTTGCCAGGACTGGAAAATTCTCGCTATGAGGGAAAATTGAATAAGCTGGAGATTTTTCCTTGGAAAAGAGGAGGCTGAGGGGAGATTTAATTGAGGTGTATAAAATTATGAAGGGCCGAAATAGAGTGTATAAGTAGATAGAAGTCAATTCTAAAGTAATTGTTAGAAGAATTAGAGGGGTGTTTGAGGAATTTATTTCACCCAAAGGGTGGTGGGGATCTGAAACTCACTGCCTGAAAGGATGGTCGAGGCAGAAACCTCTTTGCATTTGAAAAGTACTTGGTTATGCACTTGAAGTGCCATAACCTACAAGGCTACAGACCAAGAGCTGTAAAGTAGGATTAGGTTGCATAGCTCTTTTTTGGCTGGCACAGACACAAATAACAAAGAACAGTACAGCACAGGAACAGGCCATTTGGCCCTCCAAGCCTGCACTGATCTTGATGCCTATCTAAACTAAAACCTTCTGCACTTCCGGGGACTGTATCCCTCTATTCCCATCCTATTCATGTATTTGTCAAGATGCCTGTTAAACGTCGCTATCGTACCTGCTTCCACCACCTCCCCCGGCAGCAAGTTCCAGGCACTCACCACCCTCTGTGTAAAGAACTTGCCTCGCACATCCCCTCTAAACCTTGCCCCTCTCACCTTAAACCTATGTCCCCTAGTAACTGACTCTTCCACCCTGGGAAAAAGCTTCTGACTATCCACTATCCACACGATGGGCCAAATGGCCTCCTTCTGTGCTGTAAACTTGTGTGAACTCTCCCTCTTGGCTCCTAACCTCCTTCCAGCTGAATAGATATGGAGAGAGTATATTTAAAATCAGCAGTGGGAGTCCGGGATCATTACCAAAAGGGAGAGTTGCCAATTAAGTATCACAACACAGGAGGAGAGCCCATATCATTTTATAATTTAGAATCATAGAAAGTTTAAGGCACAGAAAGAAGAAACTTATATATAGTTTAATTTATAGTTAATGAAACAGGTGCTCAAGAGCTGAGGCTGAAATGACACCAGTAAAGATACTACCATTGTCAACTGCATGTGTAATCAATAATTCAATTTATCTATGAGCAAACTCAAGAGTGGAGTGGGTTAATATCAAGTTCCACAATGTATATACACAATGGCATTCAAACAAGTAAAGTTCATTGGCACTTTTAAGCTACCTAAACCACTAATTTAGCAATCTAGGAGAAATTACTGTTCCTACTAATACCTATAAATAATGTTATCTACATTGTTTCTAGCAGAGAAAAAAGACCATTCCCATAGCTGTGGTACAAATCAACAAATGTGAACAAATTAAAGTGTCTATTTGAGCAAGGGTTGGAGTGGGAATGTACCAGAATTTAGGACAGCCAGGCTTGTCACACAACCATCCTATCTCCTTCAGCTGACGAGATTCCAGGTAAATCCCAGCATCCCCCACTCCTTCACATCCCCCACAGGTACCAGGCACTTCTTCAACCCAGTGCCCAACAAGAACCATCTCAGCCCAAATCTCATGCAACCTAATGCTTCCAGCAAGGTATTTTCCCCAACCCTAACAATGAGCAATTCTACCAAAATATGTAGAATTCTACAAAGCTCTTAATGCTTATATCTACAGATATGTTAGCTGTAATATAGCATGTTTTTTGTTTGTACCATGACCTGCAAAAGCATATGTACCACTTTAAAAATAAAATATATATGTTACGACAATGAATCAAGAAGGACAATAACTTGCATGTTAAATAATTTGGAATTGAGTAAATGGGTATTCTGTTAAGGAGCATTTGTAATGGTTTAAAGCTACATTTTCTGAAATTTCCTGGCACACGTTGCAGAATTTTAAACAAACAGAAGGAAGTGAAGACATTGGTCGTGACTGTTGCTGTGAGGAAACACCATCCTGTGTTTTACACAAATTCTAGATGCAGGGCTTTATCGATTGCCAATTTATGAATATGCAAGCATTTTACAAATGTTATGATCTCGGTAGAGACCAGTAACTTTTAAAAAAGAAATTAGAATTCCCAATTATTAACTGAAAGAATTACACCACAAGATTTCATGTTCTAAACAAAAATCTTTACTGTACTAAACAAATCAAATACTATTAACTTAACACTATATTTTGTAGTCACATACTTTAAACACAAAAATATCAGCAGAACATTCCCTGTTTGACTTTTACTTTCACCCAAGAGTCCCCTATACTTTACAGAAGGGGTGTCAAACCTTTTCACAAGGGGGCCACATTACTATTTTTGTCCTATATGGGGAGCCAGTGAGAAAATTTTGGAAAGATAAAGGCATTAAAAATTTATCTTACTATCAAAACAATAACAAACGTATATTTTTGTGAAGAAGCTTTAAATGAGAGGACTGATTTATTGACTTACTTTCTCGTCACTATGTTGAACTCTGATTTAGTGACATACCTGGCATTATTTTTGTTTGCATAAATACTCAATCTCTGCCTGCACACTTGGTGTAGTGATACGGAGTATACCGGATAGATGGCCATCTATCAAGAGTGATCTTGATTTCCTTCTCCTCCCCCTCTCTCTCTCCTCCTCTTCCCCATCTCTCTCTCCCCACTTTCTCTCTCTGTATCTCTCTTTCCCCCTCTCTGTCTCTCCCTCTTCCCCCCTTCTATCTCTCCTCCCTCTCCCCCTTCTCTTTCTCCCCCTCCCCCATCTCTTTCTCTCTCTTCCGCCCTCCTATCTCTCCCCCCCTCTCTGTCTCCCCCCTCTCTTTCTGTGTATGTCTCTCGCTCCATGTTCACTCTCCACTCCCTGTCTGTGAATGCTGCCTCTCCACTGGGCACAGCCATGTTGTGTCGGAGTGGGGTCCTAACAAACATATAGCTGCCCGCCGAGGTAGCTGACATTCCGGCAGTTTACACCCACGGGCCGGATGGAAACCATTGGAGGGCTTGACTCTGACCCACAATCCGTGGATCTTGAGGGCTCATTCACTTCTCCTGGGACCAATCCAATGCATGCCACAGCTCTCAGGAATTCACTTTGACTCTCAGTGTTACAGCTGTCCTCTGATGTATGAGATTTCTTGGGGTCCTTCTGCTAGCATCTGGTAAGCTGAACCCTTCAATTCTCCTTCAACACCTCGCTATTGTGAATTCCCCAGCTCAAGCATGGGCCTCACTGGTACTCCTGTGTAGTGACTTTGAATCAGAAAGCACCATTGTCTCCTGATAGTCCATACTGGTTCCAGCTGCTTTCAAAACATCACCTGCTGGCTGCTCTCTCTCTCTGTTTCGCCCCAGTTGCTTCCAAACACCAACCAACTTTCTTTTTGCTCCCAGCCTGGTGACACCCAGAACTCTAACCACCTTCTGAAAAAATCCTACTGTCAAAAACTTCCCTGAATCACTTATCTCTATGGTAACAGAAAACCGTTGGGATGTCCAATAGATATTTAAATTAATTTAATTTCTGGCTTCAAAACAAAACCTTTGATCCGAAACCTACATGAATAATTCACATTGCTAATGAAGACAGACTTGCTGTCTTCAGTTCCCCAACTAAATGGGACCACCTGCTGTTTTATGGCTCTCCCGTCTAACCCTGACCCTGTAAGTACACATAGAAATACCCTTGAAGTATAAATACCTTGGGTGGTCTGGCAACTTCTGAATTCCAGAGTTTCAGTTACCTTGCACTTACCAATTTAATTTCCCCCAAACTAAAAGTTACCTCTTAAAATATTAATAAAATACAAACTAAATGATTGTAGCACAAAGTAAGCCTTGTCCGAATGATTCAAACACACTAGGATACTGCTGGTAGGAAACCTTCCTTTCTGATGGAGAATTATAAAGGTGCAACTGATACCAATGACAGGAGCTGGGTCAGCAATAGTGAGAGACACTTTCTAGGGAAATAGAAGTGGAAATCACATGAGGGGATGGCATGTTGCATATTCCAAAATTTCTCATCATTGTTACCCTATGTTCACCTGCACCACTCCCCAGCCAATAGCACAACAGCCTTTCAGTGAGTGTTGCAGCAGTAAGGGACAGTGAAGTGAGAAAAGAAGTACAAGTGCCATTGAAGAAAGCATTTCAAAGGTGGCGATGCTACATTTGGCTGATGACTGCCACCTCACATCTGTTTTGACCGGGCTAGTAATGCCATTTACTTTGTTGCATTTTTTAAAACTGTTTTTTCAAAAGAGTACATTCACTAAACATCTATTTCTAACCTATATTAAAAAATCTTATGCTTGGTGCAGGCTGTCTAAAAACCTGGGCGATGATTCTGCTATTCCATTTACACCTCCTCTACATCCATCTTTTGTTCCTTTACTTGTCCTATTGTCATCTCCTTTAGCCTTGCACCATCATCCCTTATGTCACTTTATCTCAAAAGCAAAATACTGCAGATGCTGGGAATCTGACATAAAAACTGAAAATTCTGGAAATACTCAGCAGATCAGGCAGCATCTGTGGAGAGAGTAAAAGAGCTAACATTTTAGGTCGATGACTTTTCATCAGAACAGTTCTGAAACTGTTTCTAAGATCGTAAGGAATAAGAACAGGATTAGGCCATTCAGACCCTCAAGCCTGCTCCACCATTGAATAAGATCATGGCTGATTTGATTGTGGCCTTAACTCCACTTTCCTGCCTGCCCCCTGTAACCTTTGACTCCCTTCTAGATCAAATATCTGTCTAACTCAGCCTTGAATATATTCAATGACCCAGCCTCCAGTGCTTTCTGGAGAAGAGAATTCCAAAGATTGACAAGCCCCTGAGAGAAGAAATTACTCCTCATTTCCATTTTAAAAGGGTGACCCCTTACTTTGAAACTGTGTCCCCTAGTTCTAGATTCCCACACAAGGAGAAACAGCCTCTCAGCATCTACCCTGTCAAGCCCCATCAGAATCTTATATATTTCAATAGGAATATCTCTCATTCTTCTAAACTCCAATGAGTATCTGCTCAATCTTTCCTTATAAGACAACCCCTTCATCCCAGGAATCTGCCTAGTGAACCTTCATTCAACTGATTCCAAGGCAGGTATATCCCTGATTAAGTAAGGAGACCAAAACTGTACACAGTACTCTAGGTGCGGTCTCACCAACACCCTGTACAGTTGTAGCATGACTTTCCTACTTTTATACTCCATCCCCCCTTGCAAAAAAATGCAAACATTCCATTTGCCTTCCTAATTACTTGCTGTACCTGCATTCTAACATTTTGTGATTCACATGCAAGGACACCCAGATCCCTCTGTACTGCAGCATTCTGCAGTGTCTCTCCATGTAAATAATATTCAGCTTTTATATTCCTCCCGCCAAAGTGCACAACCTCACATATTCCCACATTGTACTCCATCTGCCAAAACTTTTGCCCACTCACTTAACCTATCTATATCTCTTTGCAGACACTGTCTTCTTCACAACTTGCCTTCCTATCTAACTATGTATCATCTGCAAATTTATCTACTATACACTTAGTCCCTTCATCCAAACTATAAATAGTTGAGTCCCCAGCACTGATCCCTGTGGCTCTGTACTAGTTACAGTTTGTCAACCTGAAAATGACCTATTTGTCCCGACTCTCTGTTTCCTGTTAGTTAGCTAATCCTCTATCCATTCTAATATATTACCCTCAACACCATAAACTCTTCTGTAGTAACCTTAACGTGACACCTTATCAAATACCTTGTGGAAATCCAAATACACTACACCTACTGGTACCCCTTTATCTACCCTGCTTGTTACATCCTCAAAGAACTCTAATAAATTTGTCAAACACAATTTATCTTTCATAAAACCATGTTGGCTCTACCTGATTGCATTATGATATTTTTAATGTCCTGCTACTACTTACTTAATAATGGTATTCTAGCATTTTCCCAATGACAGATGTTAGGCTAACTGGCCTACAGTTTCCTGCTTTCTGTCTCCCTCCTTTCTTGAATTGAGGTGTTACATTTGTGGTTTCCAATCCACTGGGACCTTTCCAAAATTTAGGGAATTTTGGAAGATTACAACCAATACATGCACTATCGCTGCATGTATCATGTCCAGCCTTTAGCCCCATTAGTTTCCCTCGTACTTTTTCTCTAGAATGTTTGGTGACCTCAGCAAAAAATGGAATTAACCTCAATCCAAGTAAAATTAAACAACATTGTTAAGTTTCATCAGGTTTTAGGGGTTATCAACTATTTGTACAGGTTTCTACCAGTCATCTGTTATATACCTACTGACTGATTTATGAAAGGCAGACACAAGATGAATTTAGGATCATGATCATGAAAATGCATTTGCAAGAGCTACAGACATTATACAGTATTGATTCCGGGTCACTTCATTCGTTAAATTTTCCATTTCAACATTAATAGCTAGTGCCCATTATGTTCAACCAATTTCCTATCCACCTCAAAGTGTTGCCTCAGATACCTGCAGCTTTAAGGATGCTAGCAGCTTTTTGTGTTGACTAAATGCAGCTACTTGCTTCATCAGGTCTTTGATTCTGTTCACTCATCTCTGGTGTGGCACTCTGCATTGTGCTTGGTCACTAGGTGGATCCAAAAATCTTCATCCTCTCCTCATCTACATGATCCATGCCAGGATCTGTAAATTTCAAAACTAATTTGGAATGGCCTCATCTTCACTCACAGGTATGTTTTAACAGAACCTGAGAGTCTGAACATCTGGTTAATTTCTTGCAGGCTTTTACTCTTGATAAGGTTGAAGCTGAGAGATTGTTTCCACTGGTTGGGGAATCTAGAATGGGGGGGCACAGTCTCAGGATAAGGGGACGATCATTGAGGACTGAGGTGAGGAGAAATTACTACACTCAAAGGGTTGTGAATCTTTGGAATTCTCTACCCCAGAGGGTTGTGGATGCTCCATCGTTGAATACATTTAAGGCTGGGATAGATAGATTTTTGGTCTCACAGGGAATCAAGGGATATGAGGAGCGGGCAGGAAATTGGAATTGAAGCCCAAGATCAACCATGATCATATTGAATGACGGAGCAGAGTCGATGGGCCATATGGTCTACTTCTGCTCCTATTTCTTGTGTACTCTGCATCTCATCTGCTGGGCTCACTGTCTGTCAGGATTGGACAATAGAATTCAGCCTTGCAGCAACCTACAATATAACAGTGACTGCACGACTGCACTTCAAAAGTATTTCATTGGCTGTATGGCGCTTTGGCATGTACTGCAGTCGTGAAAGGTGTTACATAAGTCTTTCTAATGTTCTGTGGATGGTAGAGTTAGGGTTTAGTGTTGTGGTGCAAAATTCCAGACCCCAGTATATTGCCCACTGCAAATGGAATCACGACACATCTAAATCTTAAGCACAGAATGCAAAGCAGCACATTACATGTATGGTGAAATGAGACATCTTAGGAATGCTTTATTTATTCAAATTTGTGTAAATAAATAGTCGTATGAGTTCTTTTAAATTTGAGAATAAATTACTTTAATCTCACTCTCACGTCTTTCCCCATTTCTTGGTCTCCCGATGCCATGCCAAACTAGAAGGATGGGGGTAAGTCTCCATCAGTAACAAAAGCAGGGACGACTCTCTGACCTTTCCTCCCTCCTTGAGTGGAGGTTCCTGGCTTCAGTCAATTGCCTCCTTAGGATGATGCAGCTGAGATTAGGAACTCATTAGACTGAAGGATTCAAACCTACAGCTCCATGCCACAGGTTACTGAAGCATTTCATGACTATAAATATGATGGTTTATTTGAATATAACATTAACATTACTTCTTTTAAGATGAGGATAAATTCAAGCAGCATCGTCACTAGGCACCTATGTAGTGTTCATTTACTGACAATAGGACACTTTGGGCTGGATTTTCTCAAGGGCCCCAATGTCGGGACCAAATGTGGGTCTTGAGGCTGCAGTAACCGGCATCGAGACTGGCAGCACAATCTTCCAGGACATGGCCTCTTAGTTGGGTGCCTCTGCGCTTGCTGTCCTATTAAGGATGGCTGGTGAACTCCTGATGCTGCTGGCACTATCAGAGGGCCAACAGCTCTGGATCATCTGCAGCTACACTGGGAGAAGTGGATACTGCTGAGCCAGGTCGGGGACTGCGAGGGAGCCTCAACATGGAGGCGCCCTCAGATGCATGGATGGAAATAAAACAATATTGGGGCCGAAACTGGGAGGAACCTCAGAGCAGAAGGGAAACCCCTCCAGCGGAATTGTTTGGGCCACGGGTGAACCCTTCCTTGCCTTCAGCCCCCTCCCTGGAGCATGGAGCCTCTGTCTCTGATTGTCCCTCAGCCTTCCACAGGAAGGCCACCTCCATTGAACTGGTGGCCTTCACATACGGCCGCGGGGTGGTGGTGGGGGAGCCACTCCACTGCCAGCAAAATGCCGGTGAGGCTGCAAAATCGCCCATAATTTATTAACAATGTTAATTGGCTGCTATCTTTTGTTTAAACCTCCAGTTTAAAGTCATGATCCTAATGTACATGATCTAGTGACACTGGTATGAAACCAGAATATAAAAAGAAGTAAATGCTTTGAGAATTGGCAGCCCAGTCTGCCAGTCACAGGAAGGATATGAGCTCATGTTCATAATTTCCCATGCAGCAACTTCTCCTTTTCAGCTACACTAAGAGGAGAAGGAACTAACAATTATTCTCTCCCTTTATGTTATTCTCTATAATGCCAGTCCACAGAGTGAGAAGAAAAAAATAGTTTCCTAATGGGCCATTCTCATATACCATCTCGTTGCTGGTTAATAGCAAGGGTGGAAGGAAATTGAAAGCGAGTTGCATGCTCATTCCCTTAGCCAGAAAACCACATGTTGGATGTTTGGAGAAACAGAATCAAGGAATAAAAATAAAGACAAAATGAATAAAAAGTAATTAATTTAATAACATTTACCAGCTTTACACAGAGCACTGACACGGAACACAAAAGTCCGAGTGTTTCAAGCCTGTGTCCTCAGTACCTTGCTCTATGGCAGCGAGGCCTGGACAACATATGTCAGCCAAGAGCGACGTCTCAACTCATTCCATCTTCGCTGCCTCCGGAGAATCCTTGGCTTCAGGTGGCAGGACCATATCTCCAACGCAGAAGTCCTCGAGGTGGCCAACATCCCCAGCATATACATCCTACTGCGCCAGCGGCACTTGAGATGCCTTGGCCATGTGAGCTGCATGGAAGATGGCAGGATCCCCACGGACGCATTGTACAGCGAGCTCGGCAGTGGTATCAGACCCATCGGCCGTCCATATCTCCACTTTAAAGACATCTGCAAACACGACATGAAGTCCTGTAACATTGACCACAAGTCGTGGGAGTCAGTTGCCAGTGATCGCCAGAGCTAGCGGACAGCCATAAAGGCGGGGCTAAAGAGCGGCGAGTCGAAGAGACTTAGCAGTTGGCAGGTAAAAAGACACAAGTGCAAGGAGAGAGTCAACTGTGTAACAGCCTCGACAACCAATTTTATCTGCAGCGCCTGTGGAAGAGTCTGTCACTCTAGAATTGGCCTTTATAGCCTTTCCAGGCGCTGCTCCACAAACCACTGACCACCTCTAGGCGCTTACCCATTGTCTGTCGAGACAAGGAGGCCAAAGAAGAAGAAGATTGATATTCTACCAGTTTTATCACTGTACATTGTAAATACAACACTAATGTAGTGTTAATGAGCACAAAACTAACAAATCTGAAATAACAACAAAAAGTGCTGGAAATACTCAGCAGGTCTGGCAGCATCTGTGGAGCGAGAAGCAGAGTTAATGGGCTGAATTTTATTCAGGTGCCGCGCTGTGCGGGGGCACCCTTTAAACTCAGTGGGGTGCCCGCATATAGCGGCTGCCCCAGAGCTCCCGTGATATTATGCGCAGGGGCTCATTAGCATCATGGCGCCGAGCTACCCTCCCCATATTACGTAGGGAGAGGCAAGACATTTGGCGCAGTGAGACCTTTTGACAGTTGTGCAGCAGGTGCTGGAGCCCTATTTTAAGTGCCCCAGCACCTGCTTCCTGACAGCTGTCAAAGAATACTTACCTGACTGCTGAAGAGTGGGGCTGCTGTCAATCTTGCAGCAAAGCAGAAAGTGCTGCAGCAATCCTGCAGGTCAGGCAGCATCTGTGAAGGGAGAAGCAGAGTTAACAAAGTTCACAGACCTGAAAGTTAACTCTGCTTCCTTCTCCACAGTTGCTGCCTGACCTGCTGAGTTACCCCAGTACTTTCCACTTTGCTGCCACATACTTACACTGCTGTATCCCAGTGTCCTGTGAAGTTGTGATCCTCTTCTTCCACTCAAGCGTAACATTCCTTCTTGTAGGCGTGCCGCACCTGGGTGAATAATCTTAAATTTGCACACTCCAGGACGTCAATCAGCTGCTGCCACTAATGGTTTACACAGGGATGCTGCAGATGTGGACTGGTGCACAGGTGAGCGAGGGTGATGTGTAGCTTGCAGAGCTCATGTCAATTCCTATGGAGCAGACAGCCTTTGTCTGATAAGCCACTGCCGTACATCCCTAGGTCACTGCTAGCCCTGCGTGCAGAGCCTGGGTGCCATTTGCCCTCCCATACGTTTTTCATGTTGTAGGTCCTCAGCATCCTCATAGTCCGAGGAGGAACCCTGTTGAAGTCTTTCCTCAGCATGTCAGGCCTGTCCCCTATTGGGTGCGTAGTTGTGCAGAGCAGCAAAGAAAGGAGCTGGCTTTTTCGGCCCATAGTACAGGGCATCATCCTATCCATCCAGGCATTGGAAGCGCACTTTCAGGATGCCGATCTCCTGCTCAATGGTGGCTCATGTAGCTCAGTGGCTGGCATTGTATCTCTTCTCTTCAGCAGTGGTGGGGTCTCTCACTGGTGCAGGGAGCCATGTCTGCAAAGGATAGCCCTTATCTCCAAGAACCCACCCCTCCATCTGAGCCAGTTCAGTGAACAGCGGTGGCAGTTGGGACTGGCACAGTTCCCACGTGTCATGACAGCTGCCTGAGAAGCGGTGACAGATATGCATAAAGCATCTGCGGTGATCACATACCAGCATCACCTAAATTGAGAGGATTCCTTTAATGGTGACGTCTGCAGGTGGTAGCCTGGCAGGAGGCCTGATGGCCACATGAGTGCAGTTTATGAACATTATAATCTCTGATTCTCTGGCAATGGTGCCGAAACCGATGGCCCTCTGGGCCTGGCTGTGGAGAGTCTGTCCTGAAGTGGACATACCACTTGCCCTCCGGTGCAGAGCATCGGTGACCTCCCTGATGCAGCGCTGCACTGCTGACTGTGTTACACACAAAGGTACCCCTGAAAAGCTGAATAGGCGTCAAGCTTGAGAACCACTGCCACTGTGAGGACCAAATGCATAGGATGTCCACCAAAGCCCATGGGCTGCAGGTCATCTTTGAGCAGGGCACAGAGACGTGTCACCACCCTCTCTACATGCGCAGTCGCCTCTGACACTGGTGCTGTGACATCCGATGGTATGTCATGTGGGGCCTGTAGATGCAAGGCAATCATAATGGCGAGCTCCCCTTGAGGGCTGCTGCTCACGACCGGGGGCATATACGTGGATCACACCTGCCTGTTGAATTTGCCTCTGGCACATACGGATTCTCAGAAGCAGAGGATCAGGCAATGTAGGATGAGCCATACCTATTTCCATGTGATGAATAAAGTTGAACCCTTCATGTATTCAAAGGTTCCGAACAGGGCAGGAATTGGTGTTGACGGGTACATCAGCTGCTTTCATGTGGCGTGCCATGGAATTGCCCATCTTGGTCAACTCTGAGTGGCACAGCATGACCACATCAAGATTCTACCAGCTGAATCGATTGCCCCCACCATCCATATAACCTTAATGCTCCTACCCTTTCTGGCACCCTCCCGACACACAGGGTGACTAGAGTGCCATTGCTCCTTCACAAACACGAATAAACACAGAGCATACGCTGTTTACGGAGAGAAGGTACACAGTACCTCCCTTCATGCCTGCAGAGCTTTCCCTCCAGTAATCCCAAACCCCCTCCCTCCTCCCTTCCAGTATGCAGAGTGAGAACTCTGAATATCAGCCCCCACTCCCTTCTAGTAATGCAGAGTGAGACCCCGAATAACCCCCCTTCCCTTTAAGAATACAGAGTGAGACCCCTGAATATCCCCCTCCCTCCTCCTTTTGAGAATGCAGAGTAAGACCCCTGAAAAGTAACTTATCTTCTGCCGCTGAGGACCTGCCAGCTTTTCAAATCATGAACGAGACGGCAAGTGACGGCCGCCGATTCAGCGAAAAATCCAGAGGTGTCCATGGAGAGGCGGCGGGCTGCATAATCTGCAGAGTTAACACATTGTAATTGGGGTGCCACCGTCATGCGGCGGTGGGGGTGGGGGAGGGCTGCACCGAGGTCCCCCACCGCCAGTAATTTGTGACAGGCCTTCTCAATATCGCGGGCTGAGGCGGGCCTCTCCCCACAGAATTTTACCGGCTCCCGGGTCACGATCTGCAGCGTCGAGGGGCCAGTAATATTCAGCCCAACATTTCAGATCAGTGACCTTTCATCAGAACTGGCAAAGGTTAGAAATGTAATAGGTATTAAGTAAATAAAGCAGGGGTGGGGCAAAAGATAACAAAGGGGAAGGTTTTCAAAGGACAGAGGGTCACAGAGAACAACTGACCAGAAGGTTCATTCAAAGAGGAAATAGTGAGAGTTCAGAGCCAACATGTACCCATTCAGGTGAAGGGTAGGACCAACAAGTCCAGGGAACCCTGGATGTCAAGGGATATAGAGGATTGGATCAGGAAAAAAAAGGAGGCTTATGGCAGATTCAGAGTGCTGAAAACAGTGGAGGCACTAGAGGAATATAGAAAGAGGAATATAAAAAAGTAATTAGGGGAGCAAAGAGGGGATGTGAAAATACACTGGCGGGCACGATAAAGGAAAATCCTAAGGCGTTTTATAAGTATATTAAGTGCAAGAGGATAACCAGGGAAAGAGTGGGACCCATTAGGGACCAAAGTGGCAATCTGTGTGTGGAGCGGGAGGACGTAGGTGAGGTTTTAAATGAATACTTTTCATCTGTGTTCACTGTGGAGAAGGACGATGTAGGTGTAGAGGTCAGGGAGGGGGATCGTGATATACTTGAACATATTAGCACTGAAAGGGAGGAAGTATTATCTGTTTTAGTGTGCTTAAAAGTGGATAAATCCCCAGGCCCAGGTGAGATGTATCCCAGGCTGTTACGTGAGGCATGGGAGGAGTTTGCAGGGGCTCTGACACAAATTTTCAAATCCTCTCTGGCCACAGGAGAGGTACCAGAGGATTGGAGGACAGCGAATGTGGTACCATCATTTAAGAAGGGTAGCAGGGATAAACCAGGTAATTACAGGCCAGTGAGTCTAACATCAGTGGTTGGGAAACTATTGGAAAAAATTCTAAGGGACAGGATTAATCTCCACTTGGAGAGGCAGGGATTAATCAGGGATAGTCAGCATGGCTTTGTCAGGGGGAGATCGTCTCTAATTTGATTGAATTTTTCGAGGCAGTGACAAGATGTGTAGATGATGGTAAAGCAGTTGATGTAGTCTACATGGACTTCAGTAAGGCTTTTGATAAGGTCCTGTATGGGAGATTGGTTAAGAAGGTAAGAGCCCATGGGATCCAGGGCAATTTGGCAAATTGGATCCAAAATTGGCTTAGTGGCAGGAGGCAGAGGGTGATGGTCGAGGGTTGTTTTTGCGAGTGGAAGCCTGTGACCAGTGGTGTACTGCAGGGATCGGCGCTGGGACCCTTGCTGTTTGTAGTGTACATTAATGCTTTAGACGTGAATATAGGAGGTATGATCAGTAAGTTCACAGATTGCAGGTGGTGTCGTAAATAGTGAGGAGGAAAGCCTTAGATTACAGGACGATATAGGTGGGCTGGTAAGATGGGTGGAGCTGTGGAAAATGGAATTTAATCCTGAGACGTGTGAGTTGATGCATTTTGGGAGGACTAACAAGGCAAGGGAATATACAATGGATGGTAGGACCCTAGGAGGGTCAGAGGGACCTTGGTATACTTGTCCATAGATCACTGATGGCAGCAGCACAGGTAGATATGGTGGTTAGGAAGGTATATGGGATACTTGCCTTTATTAGCCGAGGCATAGAATATAAGAGCAGGGAGGTTATGATGGAGCTATATAAAACGCTAGTTAGGCCACGGCTGGAGTACTGTATACCGTTCTGGGCACCACACTATAGGAAGGATGTGATTGCACTGGAGAGGGTGCAGAGGAGATTCACCAGGATGTTGCCTGGGCTGGAGCATTTCAGCTATGAAGTGAGACTGAAAAGGCTGGGGTTGTTTTCCTTAGAGCAGAGAAGGCTGAGGGGAGATATGATTGAGGTATACAAAATTATGAGGGGCATTGATAGGTTAGATAGGAAGAAACTTTTTCCTTAGTGGAGGGGTCAATAACCAGGGGGCACAGATTTAAGATAAGGTGCAGGAGGTTTAGAGGGGATTTGAGGAAAAATAATTTCACCCAGAGGGTGGTTGGAATCTGGAACGCACTGCCTGAAGAGGTGGTAGAGGCAGGAACCCTCAGAACATTTAGGAAGTATTTAGATGAGCACTTGAAACACCATAGCATACAAGGCTATGGGCCAAATGCTGCGGGAGTCGGTGGGCTTATAATTAATATTAGTAGACAGCCTATCCCCAGAGATGGAGACAGAGAAGTCGAGGAAGGGAAGGGAAGTGTCGGAGATGGACCATATTAAGGTGAGAGCAGGGTGGAAATTGGAAGCAAAGTTGATAACGTTTTCTAGTTTGGCACCAATACAGACATCAATGTACCGGAAAAAGAGTTGGGGGAGGAGGCCTGAGTAGGACTGGAACAAGGAATGTTCAACAAAAGACAGTCATAACTAGGACCCATGCGGGTATCCATAGCAACACCTTTTATTTGAAGGAAGTGAGTGGAGTTGAAGGAGAAGTTGTTCAATGTGAGAACAAGTTCAGCCAGGCAGAGGAGGGTGGTGGGTGGATGGGGACTGGTTGGGCCACTGTTCAAGGAAGAAGCGGAGAGCCCTCAAACCGTCCTGGTGGGGGATGGAGGTGTAGTGAGATTGGACATCCATAGTGAAGAGAAGGCGGTTGAGGCCAGGAAACTGGAAATTGTCAAAATGACGTAGGGTGTCAGAAGAGTCACAGATGTAGGTGGGAAGAGAGTGGACCAGGGGAGAAAAGATAGAGTCAAGAGAGGAAGAAATAAGTTCAGTTGGTCAGGAACAGGCTGAAACGATGGGTCTGCCGGGACAGTCCTGTTAGTGGATTTTAGGAAGGAGGTAGAAGCGGGCTGTCTGGGGTCGCGGGACTATGAGGGTGGAAGCTGTAGAGGGAAGATCTGAGATGTGCTATCAAGTTAATTTTCTTTTTATATTTCTTTCTAAATTAAATGGTGCCAGTACAGTAGTTTTTTTAAAAACAGTTAATAAATTAAACAATTCAGAATGGAACATTCCTTTAATTAATTAAAGTAATTCAATTTTTCATTCTCATTATAACAGACTTGTTAAATTGTTTAAGAGTGCATGGAAAACATTCCAGGAAGCAGATCCAAACAAACAAACACAGTCACAATGATTGTTACATTGTTAAATGAAAATAAGAAATTTATGATGACTTACCTCATTGTAAAAACTACGCAAAATCAGTGAAAGTAGTTTCCAGGTTGCTTGCAGATCTTTTCTGCAACACTCGAAAGACTTCCAAGCAGCTAGTATTAACTGACATACAAGAAGGAACATACATCAATCACCTCCTCCTTGTCTTGCTGTTTGGTAATCTTCTACAAAAGTGATAAAATATTGGCCAAATTCTAGGGCTCCAAACCTGACATGGTACTGTGAGGTCTAGTCGACCCAGGCCATGCAAGCTTTGCACACAGAATGCATGGAAGGGATTAATACTCAACACCACTTCTACAGCCACAGCAGAATTTGGTCCAATATTAATTTGCTGTTGCTTGTAGCCGGCTATTTCCAGGTGTCATTCTCCGGTCAGTAAAACTCAACATTAAGAAATGCCTGTCTAATGTTATGTTTTCAAAACTTTTTATTGAGAAAGGCAAGTGTTCAAATCATTCAGGATTTTTAAATGGCAAAAAAGATAAAGTACTGACAGAATTGAAGGATTTTAAGCCTTCCCTACCAGCATTAAATTGTATGTGTTATTGGGGGAAAACATTTTCAAATGTTAAGGTAATTTTGACCAGGAATTTGTGGTAGTAGTAATAACGGCAAGTTTGTCAGGGGGACACTAAGTAAAAATGACAGCAATTTCTGTTGTTCACATTCTGCAGTTAAATGCAGAAATCCAAATTGCTGTCAAAGATACCCCACTCCTCCACAGAGTACGCTGTCGAAGTCTTTGTCAATGGAATCAACACAGAATTGCTGATTTGGCTAAACTAATTATCCACGATTCTTGCTGTAAAGACTGATGAAAATGTTAAGCCTTGTTCAGTCAGAAGTAGCTGAGTTGTTAACAGTGTACTAAGTCGTAATTATGCTAGCCAACCTCTCTGGCCCTGAAAATTAATTTTACAGCTGTGGAGTCTCATTCTTTCAGAAGAAAAGGTAAATATTTATTGCAGATTTAAAAAAAATAAACAACAATAACTTGCACTTATATCGCACCTTTATCATAGTAAAACATCCCAAGGCCCTTTATAAGAGCATTATCAAAGAAAATTGATACCAACCCACGTATGGAAATATTAATGCAGATGACCAATAGCTTAGTGAAAGAGGCAGGTTTAAAGGAGCATCTTTAAGAGGAAAAGAGGCAGAGAGGTTTATGGAGGGCATTCTTTAGCTTAGGGCCTAGGAATCTGAAGGCACTGCTGCTAATGGTGGAGCAATTAAAATTGGGAAATTATTTTTTAAAAAAATTTTAAGTTTGTGTTTTCCTATTTAAGTTTCTCCCTTAATCCCATGTATATGTCCCAATCTTTATTTTGTTTTCTGTATAATGATTTAAATGCAATTTATATTTCCTGCCCTTTACTTCCTGAGACTTCTTCACAATGATTAGTCGTTCAGCCGGCCTGGTGCCTGCCCTGGATGCAACAGATCCCCTGTGGAAGCCCCCAAATTCAAACTGTCATCCGAAAAGAGAAAGTCTGCACTCCAGAGCCTGCTAAAACTTTGTGGGCAGCTTTTCTGAAGGTGAATGGCGAGCTCCATTCCTTGTGGCCTCTGACCACAAAATCCGGGGTATTAATATCTAAATGACAGGGTGAAACTTTATGTGCTTCCAGTGTCTGAATTAAATTTCCCTCTCTGATATTAAGCATTTTTAAATAAATGAATAAAATTATATAAGGTATAATTTACTCCTCTTTACCAATTCTGAAAGCTCCTTCCTCAGAAAAAATAATCAATAAAGGTATGTGTCTTGTATTGTTCCTTAGCTGGGTCATGTGTATTACAACACAGTGTAATCCACTGCATGTTTACACAAAGCCAAGCCTTGTGAACCTGGCTACATGATTTGAGCCACAGTACTATTCAACCGCACAACTTGACTACTTCTGATTTGGTTAGTTGGGATAGAAACTGGATTACACCCGACCCGGTGGGGGAGGGAGTGATGGGACTGAGGGAATGGGCATTTTGGGGTGGGGAGGTGAGGGTAGGAGGAGTGAGGATGAGGGGAGGGATAGTGGTGGGAATAGGAGGGGGACTGAGGGGACAGGGAGTGGAGGAGTTGGAGGGGGAGTGGGGATGGGGTGTGGCGGCCCTATGCTGTGCAGCTGCACGTGCCTAATGAGGTTGGTGGCAGGAGCATGGGAAATTGGTGTGCCAGTCTCATTTGTTTACAACAGGCGAGCTGCAGGCTCCAGTCGCGAGCCTAGAGCCAGCTCACCAGTCCTGGAAGGCACCAAGATGACTAAGAGAGTGTAGGAAGAGTTCTGGGGGAGGCAATCAGGAGATGGTGGAGCGGGTTCTGGCAGCAGCTCAAATTTAACATGGAGCTTTATGGGGGTGGTGGGAGGGGAAGAAGGTGGGAAGCCCTCCTTCACCTGAGAATACTGAGCATAGTGTGCATGGTGCAGACAGTTGAAAAGGAATTTTGGAAAAGGGGCCCCAAATAAGCATTAGGATCTTTATATATGCAAATGTGGTGCCTACTGTCTGGAGCCTTTACCAACATGGCAAATGGCACACTTACAGCGTGGAATGAACCTGCTGACACAACATGCCATATTGGACCTTTGGGTGCCCTTTTTACACCTGTAAAATGGGTACAGTGTGATTCAATTTTTAGCCCATTATGCTTCAGAACAACACCACGCCCTGTCCCTATAGAATGACAGGGACAGAAAAGTAGGCCACAGAACTGGGTATTGATGCAGAGTTCAGACAGGGATGAGAATCGAAAAGGAGATAGGAAAGGAAATAAAAGTGCAGACGGAACCATTTTATTGAGCACTATTTTATATGCCTGGAGCCCAAAGATGTGTGGTCTGAATAATGAAACACAGTACTCATTGTCTATCACTAGATGGCATCAGCACACCTCACTTTACACAATATTGTATTTGTGCATTGTTCTGCATTGCTCGGTAAAAAATATTGCAGTAAACTCTGGTGGTGATTGTCATTTCCATCATGCATTGGGCAGGTGGTGGTTGGCTTGCATCTCTGCCTGCCCAGATCAACTGTTGTAGTCGGGCCTCGCTTCCACTGAGCAGCCAGCACTAATCACATTCCTTACAGACAGCTTGCTAATTGGGAGGGTGGGAAATCCAATGAGGCCTCTGCACCTTGCAGCCCTGCAAAGGGGAGGTCGGCCTTTTGAGGAGGTTACTGGAGAACGGGTTAGTGAAGCAGCAGGCAGCATATTGCTGTCCAAGCCCCCGATTCTCATTGGAGAAAGAAAAAAGACTTGCATTTATAAAGTGCCTTTCACAACCTTAAGAAGTCCCAAAGCTCCTTGCAGCCATTGAAGTGCTTTTGAAGTGTAGTCACTGTTGTAAGAAATCCAGCAGCCAGTTTGCTCACAGTAAGCTCCTGCAAACATCAATGTGATAATGACTAGATTATGTGTTTTTAAGTGTTGGTTGAGGGATAAATGTTGGGCAGGACGCCAGGAGAACTTCCCCAGCTTTTCTTCGAATAATACCGTGAGATCTTTGCATCCATTTGAGAGGACCGATGGGGCCTCGGTTTAACGTTTCATCCAAAGGACAGCACCTCTGATAGTGCAGTAATGATGGTCTGACAGTGCAGCACACTCTCAGTACTGCACTGGAGTTTTAGCCTGGTTTATATGCTTAAGTCTCTGAACCCATGACCTTATGATACAGAAGCAAGAGTGCTACCAACTGAGCCACAGCTGGCAGTAGTGCTCATACAGCATGTGACAGGAACAAGGAGGTCTTCTTCTGCTCCAATGGGTGATAGAAGGGCCATCAAATTACACAGCAGCAATGGAGAGAGGTGGCTAAGCAAATCAGTGCTGGCAACATTGTTAGAAGCACCTGGTTGAGCACAGGAAGAAATTTAGTAACCTGACTAGCTCTGCCAAGGTAAGACTCCCTTTCATATCTCTCTTACTCTCCTACAACTTTACATAACCTTGCTTTAGCTTCAGCACTAGCTATGCTTCCCTCCATTGTTTCCTATGCCTTCCCTCCAATCACAATAGGACACCTCACTGCAACTCCTTTGGCTTGCTCTCAAAGAGATAATTTTAACTTATAATCACCGGACGAGAAACAGTTGATAACAAATTGGCAAGCCACAGTGGAAAATAAAATCAGCCAAATTGTAAGGTGCATTTCCAAGTTGCTAAAATTACCCCAGCAAGACCTGCTGCTGTCACCATAACTATTGCCTTTTCTTCTCATCACCAGCTTCTTCTTTCTGTCAGCATGCAGACAATGCTAACTGCCTCAGATATCTTCAAAACCTTTCAACAGGGCACAGACTAACCCATTGTCAGTCTTCTTGCAGGAGAAACTGGGACACAACCAAGCTTCAAGAACAGGAGCAGGTCTTGTTACACTGAAAACCCTGGCACTATTGGAGGTGGCAGCCATCGGCATCATTGGCAGAGAGAGGGTATGCAGATTTAGAGATGAGGAGGCTGGAGGCCACAGACAGCAGGGTGTTTAGGAGTCTTCCATTGCTAGTCTCTTTCTCCTGATCTCTGTCACACATTTATTCAGTCCTGAGAGGAATCATGAGCCAAGTGTGCAGGGGATTCCCCATGACCCCAAGCTGTCAACGCTCATTGCAGAACAGAGAAGGCAAGCAGTTAAAATCGAGTGATGAGATTTCCCACTCTATTCCTGCTGATATTAATGCATTTGGACTCAGGCAGGTGCCCCAGGCTCCAGGCATAAATGCTAATCAGTGTCCTTCAATGTTGATAGACCATCAATGCCATTTTAACCAGATCCAAGTGTGGAAGTCACTGTAGACCCCTGTCTGAAAGCTGCACGTCGGCAGCAGATCTAGAGACAGAAAGTGCCCTCCAAGTTTTTTTTAATTCAGTTGTGGGATGTGGGCATCACTGGCTAGGCGAGCACTTATTTCCCATTCCTAATTGCCCTTGAGAAGGTGATGGTGAGCTGCCTTCTTGAACCACTACAGTCCTTGGGTGTAGGTACACTGACAGTGCTTTTATGAAGGGAGTTCCAGGATTTTGACCCAGCGACAGTGAAGGAACGGTGATATAGTTCCGAGTCAAGATGGTGTGTGGCTTGGCGAGGAACTTGCAGGTGGTGGTGTTCCCATGCATCTGCTGCCCATTGTCCTCCTAGGTGGTAGAGATCGCAGGTTTGGAAGATGCTGTTGAAGAAGCCTTGGTGAGTTGCTGCAGTGCATCTTGAAGATGGTACACACTGCTGCCACTGTGCGTCAGTGGTGGAGGGAGTGAATGTTTGTGCATGGGCTGTCAATCAAGCGGGCTGCTTTGTCGTGGATGGTGTCGAGCTTCTTGAGTGTTGTTGGAGCTGCACCCATCCAGGCAAGTGGAGAGTATTCTACCACACTCCTGACTTGTGCCTTGTAGATGGTGGACAGGCACTGGGGAGACAGGAGGTGAGTTACTCGCTGCAGAATTCCCAGCCTCTGACCTGCTCTTGTAGCCACAGCATTTATGTGGCTGGTGCAGTTCAGTTTCGGGTCAATGGTGACCTCCACAATGTAGATAGTGGGGGATTCAGTGAAGGTAATGCCATTGAACATCAAGGGGAGATGGTTAGATTCTTTCTTGTTTGAAGTTATTGCTGGCATTTGTGTGGTGCGAATGTTACTTTCCACTTATCAGTCCAAGCCTGGATGTTGTCCACTTCTTGCTGCATATGGACATGGGCTGCTTCAGTATCTGACAAGTCATGAATGGTGCTGAACATTGTGCAATCATCAGTGAACATCCCCACTTCTGACCTTAAGATGGAGGGAAGGTCATTGATGAAGCAGCTGAAGATGGTTGGGCCTAGGACGCTACCCTGAGGAACTCCTGCAGTGATGTTCTGGGACTGAGATGATTGACCTTCAACAACCACAACCATCTTCCTTTGTGCTAGGTATGACTCCAACCAGCGGAAAGTTTTCCCCCTGATACCCATTGACTCCAGTTTCGCTAGGGCTCCTTGATGCCATGTTCAAATGCTGCCTTGATGTCAAGGGCAGTCACTCTCACCTCACCTCTGAAGTTCAACCCTTATGTCCATGTTTGGACCAAGGCTGTAATGAGGTCTGGTGAGTTAAGTCTGAAATGTTTCTTTTGTGGGACCAGCAGAACATAGGTGTTCCTTGGGGAAAATCTAGGCATATTTCCTGCCCCAGATTCCCCCTCTTTCCCTTCAAAACCACTTCAAAAACCCCATGACTTACTTGTGTGCTCGGACCTAAGTGCTGATGGGTGATCTCTGAGCTGCTGAATTTCCTCTCCCATCCGTTGGCCAGCTGCTGCTGACTGATCAGTTTGGGCAGGCAGACGACCAGTGGCAGGTGCGTGAGGCTGCAGTGGACCAAGATTTCTGACAGCGGGTGTATTTCACATTCTCTCAGTGCCCAGCCTTCCCAAAAACTACTCAGGGTTAAAATTGACCTGGCATTGCAAACCACCGCCTCGTTTTGGTTCCACTACCATCTTATATTTAGGTGTTAGTGAGTCAATAGCAAAATTCAAATTGCCCCACTGACTGCAATGAAAAAAAGGATTTACACCCGATAAAACACCACCTTAATTTCTTATAATGCATTACAATATTCAGCTGGTGAAAATGTCTAATTTTATCGCCCAGCGAAGACCACTCCTCATTTATGTTGTGTGCACACCTTTAAGAGGTGTGGCTAAGTTATCATGCCAGCAGTGTAAGAGCTATGATGTAACACACCATGTGACTTCTGAGTAGGGGCAGCTTTGAGTAAGTACTGTACAATGAAGACCGGTGTGTACATGCAGAACCATCCTTGAATAAAGAATCCACTTTACTGCATTACTGATCCCATCTTGAATAGTCAGTGCTTTGTGTATAGTATCAACTAACACAAAGGTTAAGAGAACATGCAATATTGTGGCAGTGGTGTGCGATTGAAGACCGGACCACATTGCAGAATTTAAAAATGTAAAGTTAAACAGTGGAACCGAAAATCAGGATCGTGGTGCTCTACTTCAATCTAAGGCCATGGAGAGGAGCCAGCCCGAAGTCAGGAACAGCCACAGAAGAAGTTTGGGACCACACAGTCTGTCCACAGCAAGAGCAGAAGCCACACACAGAAAAAGGCAAAGTTTCTTTAAAAAGAGCACCTGAGCAGCATAGTGAGCACCTGATTTTAAAATTGTGCACTGGTGGTCAGAAGCAGGTCTGACCAGGATCACACAGTCCAAGTTTGCTGCCATTGCAGAGTCCTTTTCCCGGGCTGACTGCTTCATGGGCGGGGCCTAACAAAAGTGTGCAAATTGGGCAAAAGTGCCACACCCTCCAAGTCTGTTCACAAGTAGAACTGCAGTCAGTTACTATAGCAGGAGACAGCACCACACACTCCAACCCTGTTCAAAAGTGGAACTGCAGGCAGTTATTTCTGTTTGCCTGTACAGGTGATTTCTTTTAAGAACAATGGCAGTGAGTCATTGCAAGAATGACAGCACAGTTCCCTACCATCAACTGGAAAGCATCTGACCTGCTGTCAGAATTTCAATTCTTCAAGCAAAGAGTCGAGCTATGTTTCGATGACTTAGCAGCCACAGATCCACAGAAGCAGGCAATGAAAATACGCATTGCCATTGGCAATGACGGCTTACATCGCCTTTACACTTCTGGTCTTACCAAAGAAGAGCAGAAGGTTCCCGCCAAAATCTGGTCCACATTGAGTTTGACACGAAAGTTAATCCTCTAATTTTTGGTCCATTGACTCAAATTCATGTCCTTTCAACAGCAGCCGACTGAGTCTATTGACCAGTTTGTCAGTCGATGTCAAACAAAGGGTTATAAATGTGACTTCACTGAGACTGAGCTGTTGCATCATCGAGCTCGTGATTGCATCCACAATAATTGTGGCATACCAGAGGGATCTTTTAGAGAAGCCCAAGGGATATACTATGGATGCCTTGCTTGAAAATTTGAGTCCATCATTGCAGGCCAACAGAGTTTGCAATCCCTATGTGCTGAGAATACCATTGCTGCATTGAGTAAGGATTCCATGTATAGGAAAGCATGTAAAAGGTGAACGCCACACAGTACCAGCCAATGACCATCTCAAATAAGAGAGAATCTAACCATCTTCCCTTGATGTTCAATGTCATTACCATCACTGAATCTACATCCTGGGGGGTCACCATTGACCAAAAACTGAACTGGACCAGCCACATAAATGCTGTGTCTATAAGAGCAGGTCAGAGGCTGGGAATTCTGCAGCGAGTAACTCACCTCCTGTCTCCCCAGTGCCCGTCAACCATCCACAAGGCACAAGTCAGGAGTGTGATGGAATACTCTCCTCTTGCCTGGATGGGTGCAGCTCCAACAACACTCAAGAAGCTCAACACCATCCAGGACATAGCAGCCCACTTGTTTGGCACCCCATCTACCATCTTCAACATTCACTCCCTCCACCACCGACACACAGTGGCAACAGTGTGTACCAGCTACAAGATGCACTGCAGCAACTCACTAAGGTGCTTTCAACAGCACCTACCAAACCTGCAACCTCGACCACCTAGAAGGACCATGGGAGCAGATGCATGGGAACACCACCACCTGCAAGTTCCCCTCCCACCTACACACCATCCTGACTTGGAACTGTATCGCCGTTCCTTCACTGTTGCTGGGTCAAAATCCTGAACCTCCCTTCCTAACAGTCTACCTACACCCCAAGGACTGCAGTGGTTCAAGAAGGTAGCTCACTACCACCTTCTCAAGGGCAATTAAGGATGGGCAATAAATGCAGGCCTAGTTAGCGACACCCACATCCCAGAGACGAATAAAAAGGATATATATACAAAGAGCAAGAGAATAACAAAGGAAAGAATAGGGCCTATTAGAAACATAAAAGGTAACGTGTGTGTGGAAGTGGAAGATGTGGGCATGGTTCTTAATGAATACTTGGCATCTTCACAAAAGAGGACAATACAAGCATTATGGTTAAGCAGGAGGAGTGTTAAATATTGAATGGTATAAATATAGTGAGAGAGGAAATATTAAAGGTTTGAGCATCTTTGAAAGTAGTTAAATCACCAGGTCCAGATGAAATATCTCCCAGGCTCTTAAGAGAAGCAAAAGAGGAAATAGTGGAGGTTCTGATCATCATTTTCCAATCCTCTCTGGCTACACGCCAGAGGACTGGAGGTCAGCTAATGTTGTACCATTGTATGAAAATGGAGACAGAGAAAGACTGAGTAATTACAGGTCAGTCAGCCTAATTTCAGTAGTGGGCAAAGTATTGGAAAAAGTTCTGAGGGACAGTGTTAATCATCATTTGGAAACACATGGATTAATCAAGGACAGCCAGCAAGGATTTGTCAAGGGAAGGTTGTGTTTGACTAAATTGGTTGAACTTTTTAAAGAGGTACCAAGGAGAATTGATGAGGGTAGTATGTTGATTTAGTCTACTGGATGTTAGCAAGATTTTTGACAGTGTCCCACATGGTAGACTGGTCAGAAAAGTAAAAGCCCATGGGATCCAAGGGAAAGTGACAAGCTGGATCCAAAGTTGACTTAGCAGCAGGAGGCAAAGGATAATGGTAAACTGGTGTTTTTATGACTGGATGGCTGTTTCCAGTGGGGTTCTGCAGGGCTTGAAGGTGGGTCCCTTGCTTTTCATGGCAAATATTAATGATTTAGACTTAAATGTAGGGGGCATGATTAAGACGTTTGCAGATGATGCATAAATTGGCTATGTAGTTGATTGTGAAGAAGAAACTGCAGGAAGATATCAATAAGCTACTCAGGTGGGAGGTGGGCAGAAAAGTGACAAATGGAATTCAATGACGAGAAATGTGAGGTAATGCATTTGGGGAGGACAAACAAGACAAGGGAATACACAATAAATGGTAGGATACTGCAAAATGTAGAGGATTAGAGGGATTTTGGAGTGCATGTCAACAGATCCCTGAAGGTAGTAGGGCAGGAAGATAAGGTGATTAAGAAGTCCTACAGGATTTTTTCCTTTATTAGTTGAGGCATAAAATGTAAGCAGAGACGTTATGCTGGAACTGTGTAAAACACTAGTTAGACCGCAGCTTGAGTACTGAGAATAGTTCTGGTCACCATATTACAGGAAGGAAATGATCGCACTACAGAGATTTACAAGGATTTTGCCAGGATTGGAGAACTTTCGTTAGGTGGAAAGATAGGATAGGCTGGAACAGAGGAGGATGAGGGAGATTTAATTGAGGTGTACAAAATTATGAGGGGGCTAGATAGAGTAGATAGGAAGGACCTATTTCCCTTTGCAGAGAGGTCAATAACCAGTGGGCATAGACTTAAAGTAATTGGTAGAAAGATTAGAGGGGAGTTGAGGAGAAATTCTTTCACCCAGAGGGTGATGAGGGTCTGGAACTCACTGCCTGAAAGGGTGGTAGAGGCAGAAAACCTCATCGCATTTAAAAAGCATTTGGATATGCATTTGGAGTGCCATAACCAACAAATCTATGGACCAAGTGCTGAAAGTGGGATTAGTCTGGATAGCTTTTTTTTCAGCTGGCACAGACACGATAAGCTGAATGGCCACTGTCTACGCTGTAAATTTCTATGATTCTGTGATATGAATCCATTCCTTAATTGAACAACAGGTGTGCCTCCATGGAGTGCATTTGTTTTGGAGTTCAGCAGGGAATGAGAGACCAGGAACTTGTAAAAGGAGCTAGGAAAAAAATCGAAGCCTTCACCGCACTGCTCTCGTGTGTTTTTGTGTGGGTAACAGCAGTTCGCCTCCCCCAGAGTTTTGGCCATAGGACCCATGTGAGCTGGGAGGACCAAGTAATGGGAGAAAACTGAAGGTAAAAGAGTAATGTACTAGTCTAAAGCCAAAATCCAAACTTCAGGTAAAATATTAAATAGTTACTTTATTGCAGCATATAATACAGCAAGTACAAAATACATAGTTTTGCATGAAAAATAACCTTTTGCATTAACATTTACCACACAAATGGTTTAGAACAAACTCTAACACTAGGAATTAAAAAGCACATGTATACAGCAGTTATTATAGATCCATTTAACAGTTTAATGTGTGGTAATGAGATGTGAGGCCTGATGCATCAGAAACTTGGCAAGTTTCATGTCTCACATAATTAGCATTTATGGCAAACAGGTTGTCCAAATTTACACAGAACTTAGTCTGGTACAAACTCTTTGACTTTATAAGTACAAGAACAAAAATCAAAATTCCCAATCATTGATTCAATGTTATCAGATTGGCCCACTCCTTCCCTCCCCAACCCCTTGCTCCTGAACTGCCGCCTAACCAATCTCAAACCTGGTACTTGATCAACTCAATAAACATGACAAAAAGAATTGTTTAGGATTTTTTTTGCCACAAAATAGCCTGTATAAAAACAATGTTGCTGTGCTGTACAATTCAGAAGAAGGTACAGTTTCTTAGAGCCAATGTTGAGGATAGGTAAAGTGTACTATAAATGTGCTTTTGTGAATTCACCATTTCACAGAATGTGTGTTCACTGAAGCAGTTTTATAATCCTAATCCTGAATGCTATCATTGGTGTTTCTCAATTCCCCTGATTGTGTTCGAAAGCTGATTAGACTTGAGGCAGACATTTTACATGACATAAGTTAGGTATATCTAGGAACAGGAAAATGCTATTTGAACTAACAAGCCTGCTTCTTTTTGTTAGCTGTTAACCCATCCTCTTGGCTTCTCACCATGTCCCTTTTGCCTCAAAAGTAGCTCTATGGTATACTTTCTTCTATTTATTAATTTAAGCTATGATATTTACTGGTCTCAACTATTCCAATGCTCTCCTGGCTGGCCTCCCACCTAGTACCCTTCGTAAACTTGAGGTCACCCAAAACTTTGCCCATATCCTAACTTGCACCTAGTCAGAATCACCCATTACCCCCATGCTCACATCTTAATCCTTTCCGCCTCTCTTTCCTCCTTTAATACACACCTTAAAACCTATTCCTTTGACCAAGTTTTTGGTCACCTATCTTAATAGCTCCTTACAAAAGCAAAATACTGCAGATGCTGGAAATCTGAAACAAAAACAGAAAATACTGGAAATACTCAATAGATCAGGCAGCATCTGTGGAGAATGAAACAGAGTTAACGTTTCAGGTCGTGACCTTGCATTTGAACTGGCAAAAGTTAGAAATGCAATAGGTTTTAAACAAATGAAAGGGGAGAGGGGGAAGAAAAGCAAAAGGGAAGGTCTGTGATAGGGTGGAGGGCAGGAGAGATTAAATGACAAAAGGTTTCATGGTACAAAGCCAAGAGAACAAACAAAAGATGTGCCTGGATGAGGTGTAAATGGCCAAATAGCAGCCGTCCAAACACTAAGAAAGAAGCAAGGGTGAGGGTTGGGGTGGCTGGGGGAGGGTGGGGGGGGGGGCGGGTGAGGGAGTGAACCAGCAAAAAAAATTAAATGAGAAAAAAATGGGGGTAAAGGTTATGATCTAAAATCCTTGAACTCTATGTTGAGTCCCAAAGCCTGTTAAGTGCCCAGTCAAAAGAGGAGTTGCTGTTCCTTGATCTTAGTTGAGCTTCATTGGAACATTGCAACAGGTCAAGGACAGAGAGGTCAGAGTGGGAGCAAGGTGGGGAATTGGAGTGGCAAGCGACAGGAAGCTCGGGGTCGCGCTTGCGGTCTGAACTGAAACAGCAATTTACTTGTACTTCTTTCAATTTAGTATACTGTCTTTGCTGCTCGCAATTGGGGAGACTAAATGCAGACTGGGTGACTGCTTTGCACGTTGTACGCCAACAGTGGAATTGTGACACAGCATTCCACATTCTAACCAACCTTTGTGTGGAGAAAGTTTTGTAGCATTCAAGAATTATTTGGTATGATATATTTTCCTTTTTTGCACTGTGCTTCAATATAACTCTTAGGTATGAAGGAAGCGTCTTATGCTAAAATAGTTATCTGACAACTAATAATTCCTTCTTGCCCGACGATTACTTAACGTGTAAACTGGCTAGACCTTCATTAGATAATGAATACAACATCTGCCACTGTACCTCATGATCCAACAAGCCAACTATTAAAATGTCAAAACACGTCAACAGTTCATTTGTTTGTACAATAACTTGATATAAATAAAGTAAATGGGGAACAGAGGAATTACCCCAACTACGTCTTCTGTCAAAGAGACTTTGGAGGTCATTTTAACCTAACCTGTCGGGCAGGAAATGGGCGTCTTTGGGATCTCCACCCATTTCATATTCCACAAGATTTTACTCTCCCATGAAGTCAATGGAAAGTAAAGTCGGGTGGGTGTAAAATGGCTGCCAGATTCAAAGCTGCCTGTTTCTCACCCGGTGGGTTAGGATGGCTCATTTGATAAATGTATTGCTCAATGTGATACTAACATATGCAGACTAGGAGCGTGCTAGGTTTGATCTCAGCCGGAGCATAAGTAGTGAAACTTCAATTGGCCTGGACTAGGACAGGATAAATCCATCACTTGAGAATTCACTGCACTTTACCCTGTGCAACAAACTGGACATTCCACACATCCCCATGACATCTTCAGCCTTATATGTTGTGTTTAGTGCAGTGGAGGTGTAGTTAGATGACCGTGATCATGGTCAGTTGGAAAACGAAACAGCACCACAATATTAAATATATGGCATTAACTGTAGCGAGGAATGTTGCCTTGCCCTTTCGGACTTGGTGTTTTAACACATTGTTGACCACAATGGAACACTGAGTTACTTTCTTTTACCTATACTTTTTCTCTATATTTGCAACATCAATACCAATTCCACAGCATAATTATGACTTTCATAACATTGCACCAAGTTTCATTCCGGTGTTGTACACACCAAGTAAGTATGAATAATTCTTCCCCATCTGACTGTGTGTGTTTCAGTGTCAACTCCTATACATGTAAACACTTGGTCCCAGTTTAGACTCTAACCTCCTGTACCATTCTGCTGTACTGTTCTCTTGTACCTCTGTGTCAATAAACAGCATGTACTGGATAAAAAGGACATTTCCCTGACGGCACAGCATAAATTCAGCAGTTGGCAAGCACAAATACAATGGGCAAGCACAGTAATACACACAATATCAATAGCGTTCCATGGAATAGTCCTCAGGGTCATTCCCAACTTAAACCACTCAATAATACTTACTCACTACCACAATTTACCATGAGTATTATAATTTGTACACTATATATTATAAATGTAATGCCTATTAACATGTAATCTAAGAACAATAATCTCTTAAATTGAAAAAAAGAATAATTCACTCCTATCTGGTACTGTACAACTGTCAAAGGTTCTACAGTACAGTACACACCAAGTAAAAGAGAATGGTACACTACCAGATGGAAATAAACTATTCATATTTGACTCAAATGTTAGCTCTATACATTTACACCAAGTAAAAGGGAAAAAATCACTTCTAGTTAGTGTTGCACAGTTCATGTGCATCTTAGTGTCAGATCCTGTAGATATATACCATGAAAAAGACATGTTTCACTGCCACGTCGCACTCTGCAGGTCACTATTTCACTGCCAGTTCTTCCATGTCAACTAGATGATTTGAAATGCTACCATAGTAGAGGAGCTCATACTTGACAGCAGGAAAGCTATGCTGTTATTGCAGAAGTTGGCATTAATTTCTGTAGCATCTGGGAAAGTGTACAACAGTATCACCATTTTAAAACTTCCATACAAATCACATCCATTCAATTCTTCGACAATACTTGATTAAATACATGACGTGTACAGTGTGCACGTGTGTGTGTGTTGCACAAGCACGTGTTGCACTGAGACTGAAATGACTAATTTTGGAATTGGGTGCCTGTAGTCACATGATAGAATGCTTTCCCACAATTGCTAGTATCCAAAATTGTTTTACAGACAGTTGTGCTTGCAAAAGCAATGACTGCAGGACAGTGTCTGTGTCAAAGTGGTATGATTGAGTGGTGAAAAGCAGAGGCACAGCTATGTACAAAGATCTGCAGGAGGGAAATCAGGCAATTTCAGGGTTTGGAGCAGGAGAAAGAAGGTGACATAATGCATGCCAAAAAAATTGAATGGACAGGTGATTAATCTGTATCCTCTCCAATGGTTGCACCAATGGATGAAAGGACCATCTAGTAAATTTCTCTCACTCGGTGCTGTCAGAGTTGGTGTAAGCAATAATTGCTTATTGAGCGGTGAGATGATGAAGCTCTCTCATTAGATGTTGCACTCAATCATGGAAAGAAGTGAAATGGTAAAACTCCCTCATGGTATGTTGTCAGGAATACCTGTGATTGTTTGTCCAGACTTGAGATTATAAATCTTCCTCAATCCATGCTGTTGAAATGATTGTGTTACATAGCATTTGTTTGGAGAAGTGAGGTGGTATAGCTCCCTCAACTTATGCTGTCAGGAATAATTGTAATACACAACATTGCTCCTGGTGAGATGTGAGATGGTAATGCTCACTCAATCAATGTTGTAAAGAATGGCTGTGTTACATAGTACTCATCTAGGGAGGTAAGATGGTAACACTCTCTTGATCAATGCTGTCAGGATTGGTTGTGTTACACACTGCTCATTTGTGTGGTGCTTGTGAGGCTCTTTTTGGGTCCAAGAAGCTCTTGGTTGTGCAAACACTGCTTAAGCTTTTCCTGAAAGGATGCTGTTGTAATCGTGTAGAGGATTGGATTCAGGGCGCTGTTTATTGGCAGGATGAAGATTACAACCCAGGAAGTTACAGTCCCTGTCAAAATATGAAAGTCAAGAATAAGCAAGCATTTTCTGTGAAGAATATATCTTTATAGCATAACAGATTCTTGGGAATGGAATGACTCAAGGATTCAGATAAGATAAACCAAGAGATAATTTACAGACTGGAATTGGTTCATGGTGTTCAGGAGATGTTACTAACTGCGACAGTAACACCTCAGCAGTTTATGACCATCATCTGGACCAATACATTTGCCTTTAACTCCCTCCAAGGTATTTCATGATTAATGAGTCTCATTGATTATTTCATGCAGTAATTTTATTCACTTTTTGGGCTGCCATCTATCATCAGTCCAGATACTGACTGTCCTGGTTCCCATTTTGTTAGTGTCTAATAACATGCAAATAGCTTTTTCAAAACAATAGAAAAATCATGTAATTACCAGGAAATTCTGTGACCAATTTTGTACAATATATCATAGTTACTCTAAACCTGCTCAATTCATCTGCTTTCTAATTGTGTTATGGTGCAACAAACTCAAAGACTATAAAGAATTTCTGGCTTGCTAACCAGAAAGAGATTTTGTTCTGGTATTACTAGATGAACATTTAATGTGTTTATATAACAATCCTTGTCTGCAGGAGTTATTTTAAGTTAAGTAAGGCCATCCACTGATGTGGGGAAATATATAGCCCACTGGAAAACCCCAAATCTGTCCAAAGTTGGGAAGCGTGTTCCTGCTTCAGCAGCTATCAGCTGTGAAACTGATAGCGTGATGTTTTTAACAAGGCCGATCTGGAAGAAGACGACAATGGGGAAATTTCTCATCTTCAGTCACGAAGCCCTGGTGAGGATGAGGAACAGCCTTGCTTACAGTTTACACCCGCAGGCCAGATGGAAACCTCTGGTGGGCCGGATCCTGGCCTGCGGCCGTATGTTGGACAACCCTGTTTTACATTCACCTGAGAAGGTAATCAGGGTATCAGTTTAATATCTCACCTGAAGGACAACACCTCCCTCAGCACTGCAGTGCCACACTCCTTCAGCACTGCATTGAAGTATCATGCCTACATCTTGTGCTTAAGTTTCTGAAGTCGGATCTGAACCCACAACCTTTCAACTCCCAAGAGTGCTATCACTGAACCATGGCTTATTGCGATCACAAGACTGCAGTCAGATTGACAGTAATCACACAAATTTACCAAGTTTTGATTTCTTACCTGGTATTTCTACTTCAAGCAGAGACATTAATTTCATCAGAAATATGGGGATCCAGCATAGGGCGTCAGTGAACACTATGAAGAAAAAGCGTTTCGCAATGGCGACCTCTCTAGAGAAGAGGCTCCTCTCTGCTGACTGTGCCCCTGTTTTATGGATTGAATAAAACATGCTGGTATAGGAAAAGACGATGACGATGAAAGCAAGTAAGTTCAAACCTACAAGATAAAAAGAAACACCATTTTGAGACAAACAATCTGGGGGAGAGGGCAAGACCAACTAAGTTTCAGGGAACAAATATCCCCATTTCCCCATGAAGTCCATGTGATCACATACTATAAGGTAAAAGAGCAGAGGTTTGACAATAAGCAGTCCACACAGCCATAGGTGACAGAGTACATCTCCCAGCAAAGAACAATGACCATCAGAAACACAAACCAATTATAGCGCAACTGAATTGTTTGGAGCGAAAATGATCTTGAAAAAGAATTCTCTGTTCTTTTAGTTTAGAGATACAGCACTGAAACAGGCCCTTCTTCGGCCCACCGAGTCTGTGCCAACCATCAACCACCCATTTATACTAATCCTACACTAATTCCATATTCCTACCACATCCCCACTCGTCCCTATATTCCCCTACCACCTACCTATACTAGGGGCAATTGCTAATGGCCAATTTACCTACCAACCTGCAAGTCTTTGGCATGTGGGAGGAAACCGGAGGAAACCCACGCAGACACAGGGAGAACTTGCAAACTCCACACAGGCAGTACCCAGAATTGAACCCGGGTCGCTGCAGCTGTGAGGCTGCAGTGCTAACCACTGCGCCACTGTGCCGCATTGAAAGAGAAAGGATAAAGAAACTAACTTAAAGCTCATATCCAATTGAACTATCTGTAATATTTACAAAAGCTAAATACTGAGGATGCTGGAAATCTGAAATAAAAACAGGAAATGCTAGAAATGCTCAGCAGGTCTGGCAAACTCTGGGGAAAGAAACAGAGTAAACGTTTCAGGTTGATGTCATCAATGTTGAAACATTAATTTTGTTTCTCTCTCCACAGATGCTGCCAGACCTGCTGAGTGTTTCCAGAATTTTCTGTTTTTATGTCTATAATATTAATTTGTTATCGTTACTAAATACAGTACAACCGTTGAGTTATGGACAATTCACAGCGACAGGCACTGTTTTGTATCACAAACACATGTTGTTCAATTCTGATAAGCATTTATTGTAAAGCACTGCAATGTATTTGACATTCCTAGAGTGTATTTTGTTTCTTTGAGATAACTTTAAACATTGCATGGGAAGACAGGGGGTAGGTGGTGAGTCTATCACCTTCCAATTAATGGCCACCTAAGGGCCTGTTCCCACTGCTACCTCAATTTAATGGAGAAGATGGAGGAATCCACCACCCCCGGGGAGACGCCGCTTGTTGGCCTCCTAGCAGGGTCTCTTCTTTGGGGACAATCCAGGGCTGCTGGAGGGTCCCCCCCACCCCCTTGGGAAGACACCCTCACTCTCACTAACACCCCCTCCAACCCTGTGGCAGGGCCTGCCTGAAAGCCCCAGTGACCGCATCCCATTCACCTGTCCCAGGGTCTTCATCACTCTTCTCCTCTGCAGGGCCTCCTGCAGTATTGGCAGTAGCCACCGCTGCTGGTGGCGTTGCTAGTACTGCAGAGCTGCCGGCTCTCCAAAGTCCAGAAACTGGAGGCAGGAGCTCGTCCCTTAAAGGGACAGTGTTCCGGACGGCGGGCACTTAGTTGCCTGCCTGCCTGCCTGCCATTAAATAGCATTGGGGGTCCGACGAAGGGATGAGGTGGGGTGTCCCCCCACCTTCCGGTCTGCCGCCAGGACTCCCGTTGCCGGAATAAAATCTGGCCCAGTATGTCAGTGACCCTGATTACTATTAAGAGTCCATTTAACAATGTGCAGTCTCTACTGCTTCTTGTGCATGTTGGTGTTAACGTAATTTACCCACTATACATGATGGCTGGGAAAGCGAAAAAGGTAAACAAACATATTTTTTAAAAACAGGATAACTTCACTGAGAAAGTTGTCTCTCTTAATTGTTAGCATTTTCATCCAGAATCTCATCACCAAGATAGTGGCGCAGTGGTTAGCACCGCAGCCTCACAGCTCCAGTGACCCGGGTTTGATTCTGGGTACTGCCTGTGCGGAGTTTGCAAGTTCTCCCTATGATCGTGTGGGTTTCCACCAGGTGCTCCGGTTTCCTCCCACAGCCAAAGATTTGCAGGTTGATAGGTACATTGGCCATTGTAAATTACCCCTAGTGTAGGTAGGTGGTAGGAGAATGGTGGGGATGTGGTAGGGAATATGGGATTAATGTAGGATTAGTATAAACGGGTGGTTGTTGGTCAGCACAGACTCGGTGGGCCGAAGGGCCTCTTTCGGTGCTGTATCTCTCTATGACTCTATAATTGCATTTTAATGAGGTTGATTGAAATGGCTTGAAAAGCTGACTTTTCCTGAAATCAGCACAGCTTTTTTAATTTGGTAAGTACAGGGAACTACCTGAATTATCCAGCATGTTTAATACTTTATAAGCACTGCCTTTGTAATTGACTTCCATGGTAATGACAAATGATCAGTGTAATTTGCTCAAAATAGGTGACTGCCTATGATAAGTGTGAATGGTGTAAGTGGTGGGGACTATAGCTTATTTTATCTCTTTTCTTAAAGCCCAGGATGCAGAAGATGATTGCGGGAAAGGTGTTCCAGGATGGAGGTGGTAGAAGGTAGGTTGCAGAAACTGTATGTACAATTAGTCGAAAGCTTATGGAAAAGTGGATGTTGGTGGCATTGAGAGAGTGATGGTGGCATTGAGAGAGATCCTATCACATGGGAACAAGGATCACAGGTTTTGTGAGAACTAAGAGAGTGTTTCAGGTGTTATGAAAGTGCTTCTATTTTTTGTAAAATATGTTTTAAGTACTTATAGTTTAATTATGGACATTGATTCATCTGGAAGCTTGAAGAGATGCTGAATTTGTGTTTTTTTTAAAAAAGAAGTCCTAGTGGGTTCCTGGACTTGGCTCGTAAACCAGCCCTTACTGGAAGGCACCTGTTTTCAGATAAAATACTAGCAGAGGGCTTATTGTTTTGACTTGGTTTACAAAGAAGTGACAAGTCAAGATTTATAGAGGTCAGGAAGCTTGACTTCTGGAATGTTTTTGGTTTCACTTTGAATTGTTACAAAAGACAGTTGATTTTTGCCTGCCAAGAAAAAAACCAGCTCACCTCTCTCTCTTGGAAAGAAACCCTGCATAGCCAGTGTGTCAGTCTCCTCTTTCCTCCAGTATTTGAAGAAACCCTGCATATTGAATGTGTGGGAACTGAAACCCCTGTTGCTGCATTTCTGCTGTAAGGCTTTTCTGAAGCCTCTGTAGCTGCATTTCTAGAAAGCCCCCCAAACTGATCTTCAACATCGCCTGGAAAGAACTATTCTAGGAAGATCCCAGTGACAGCCGTCTGAATGCATTTGAGACGCCAAACTAAAACAAAGGACTTCTTTCCATATCTTTTCTTTTTTCTTCAAGAATTAGCAAGTATTTAACCCAAATGTTTTATTTTTTGTAATAGACCTCTAAAACGCAAATCCCTTTATTTTTCCAGTTAACCAACGTGTGTGTGCGTGAGGGGCTAAGGTAAAAAGGGAACTTTAATATTTCAATCTGTGTGATTATGCTTTACTTCATTACTGGTTAAGACTTGTTTTATAATAAACTGATAATTTTGTTGTTTATTAAAGAAACCTGGTTGATGTGTTTTACTATGGGATAAAAAATTGAGTCTATGATTGACTGTATTGGTAAGTGGGGAAAAAATTGAATATATGTTGTGACCCACGGAGAAATGGGACTAGAATAAACAGTGCACGCCGCCTGTCTCGGTCATAACACAGGATATAGGCGTACCGGCAGGAATAGTCATGCTATTCATAAGCAACAGGAAGGGGTACTGGGGGCCAACAGGAGAAGAAGAGAGACGTTTGGGCATGGCAGTGCTCAGAGGAGTCCTGGAGTGTCGAAGTGGGAGGCAGGTCCTGTGCCATGGGAGAATTATGGGCGTTGTAATGATGGGAGACTGGCCTTGTGGTAAAACTGGGATGGCACTGGTAGGGTGTGGGAGGGAGGAAAGTTTATGGGTGAAGGACTACAGGGTGGGGTACTGTGGATAAAAACATTGTGATAGAGGAAATACATGGCTGTTCATCATGAAAATGGGTGAGGAAGCAGGAGGAGGGGTGAGCACATGCACTCTAAGGGAGGGAGTCTAGTCAGAGCAGAAGGGACGACAGCAGTTGGGGAATTTATTAAAGGAATTTCTTGAGCAATATGTTGGGGAACAGTGAGTATTTTAAATAATACATGTTTCTGTAGGTCACTGTTGGGAAATCTTTTTAAGAAATCTCATTCCCTGCGGTGACCAATCTCTTGCCTCACCACCATTGGATCCTGAGCCAGCCTCTTTTTGGGTGTTGAGGTTTGGGGTTCAGTTACAATAGTGGGCTGAGTGCGGGTGCCCTGCAAAGACAAATTTTCTTAAAAGGGTTTCCCAGCAGCGACAGAGGAAACATATTATTTATTATCAATGCTGCTGAGTATTTATTTTGAATAATACAGGCTTTCTCCCCAGTTGGGAAAAATTCCCTTCCTGCACTCCCATATCACAACAACTGAAAACAAAACTCCATTACCCAGAAATATTCCTGTGGAATATCCTCTTGCGCCAAGATTCTCAAACTGTTCAGAATAAAGAGGGAAGCACACTCCATTCTTTCCATAATAATTGCCAAACATGGTCTTATTCCACAATGGTATTACTGCGATGATGAATCCTGCAATCCAGATGGATATCAGTGTTGATAAAGTTTGCCTCTTGCCCGGCCTGTAATGAGTGAATGGGAAGACTATGCACATGTATTTCTCCAATGTCATATATGTCAGCAGCATGACTGAGACCTCGGTGGAGAGCATGGCCAATGCACCGATGAGCTGACACCTCATACTCTCCATCCACTGTTGGGCATGCCTGTTGTACTCTCCAAGATACTTCATGTCAAAGGCACCAATGAAGAAGAGATAAATTCCCATCAGGCAATCAGCACCTATGAAAGAAGCACACTGGTAAATTAAGAAACTTACATTTACAGAGGGCGTTTCACAACTTCAGCACATCCCAAAGCACTTTACAGCCAATTAAGTACTTTTAAAATGTAGTCATTGCTGTAATGTAGGAAATGTGACAGCCAATAACACACAACAAGCTCACACAAACAGAAATGAAATAAATAATCAGATCATCTGTTTTGGTTGCAGAATAAATGTCCAAGACTTTGGGAGAACTCCCTTGCTATTCTTCAAATAGTACTGTGGGATCTTTAACATCCACCTCGGGGCAGATAGGGCCTCTCATCTGAAATATGGCATCTCCAACATGGCAGCACTCAAGCAGTACTGCACTGTAATGTCAGCCAAGGTTATGTGTTCAAGTCTCTGGAGTGGGACTTGAAACGACAACTGTCTGATTCAGAGGCAAGTGTACTAGCAGTGAGCACAGCTGGCACTGCTAATGGCTGTCTAGTGACTCGTACAGGAAAGCCCTTGTGTGTGGACATTGGGTGGACAGGATTGGATGCAACTATGATATCCTGCACAATCAAATAACTTGTCAACAATCAGTTCCTAGGGTCACATGAAAAATTGTCATTTGAACTAAAGTACTAGAAAGCTGTGGAACTTTATTCAGCAAGAGTCAGCACCTTCAAGAAAAGGGGTGAATATTGGTGCATTTTGACAAAAGTATGCCATTGTGTTACCATTATGCATGGCTTTTATTTTGCTTGCACTCAGATACATTTTGATGAGGACAATGATCCAATAATCCAAACCTCCACGTTTATGCCAAACCAACACCAGAGCTTCTGGACTTGCCCCTTAACATTCTGCATCAATCCTAAAGGATCTGCATGGAATACCAGGTTCAAAGTCATTTGTTTCTGTCTTTGGAATTCTCCCCCAGTCGGTATCGTCACCTGTCCCTTGCATAAATGACTTCAAATACAAAGTTTACCATCGCTTACTAAACCGTGGGCACTGAGAAGCATTAAACTATAGGAGATCTGTGATTTTGCTTTAGTGCTAATTCGTATCTTAAACATGCCCTCCCTCAGTCATGGCACACAATGGCAGCAATGTGTGCCATCTATAAGATGCAATGCAGCAACTTGCCAAGGCTTCTTTGACAGCACTTTTCAAATCCTCAACCTTTACCATCTAGAAGAACAAGGGCAGCAGGTGGAAAAGAACACCATCGTCTGAAAGTTTCCGTGCAAGTCACACACCGTCCTGACTTTTAAATATTTCATCGTTCCTTCATCATCATTGAGCCAAAATCCTGGCAGTCCCTCCCATAGCACTGTGGGTGTACCTACACCACATGGATTACAATGGTTCAATTAGGTAGCTCACCACTACCTTCTCAAGGGCAGTTAGGGATGGACGATAAATGCTGGCCTTGCCAATGAGGCTCACATCCCATGAATGAAAAAAAGGCTCAGTACCGTCTTGCCTAATAACTACCAGATTACATTTGTGAAATATCTAAATGCTTACAGTTGTCTCCAGCTACATCCTGTTGTGCCATTTAAAGAATAAAGTGTCTCTAGGTACTACTTACAGCAGAGTGATTTGATAGACAGGGTGTGTAGTCTGTTTTCTGTTGTGATGCATGACCTCATGCAGATAACGAAGAGGTTCCCGAAGCAGATGATGAAAGCCACCACCCACACAAAGACCCGCAAAATGATGTTGGCCAACAGGTTTTCAAAAGATGAGATTCCGTCTGTGTTTGGCTTGCAGCTCCGGACATGGGGAGAATACCTGCAGTATTCAAACTTCTTAAAGTATCTGGTAAAGTTTAAAAATAGTTGTAAGAGCTTTTATAATCAAATACCAGAGTTTCCATTGGATGCTGTTCAAAATGCTTCCTAGCATCCCCAAATGCATGAAAGAAATAGGGATTTGTTACAAGATCTCAGCCCGGGAGTAATACATTCCTTCATTTGCAATTGATAGGTTTATTGAGCCAGTCTGTTGGACTTCTGCTGGAAATTGAGTCTCCCTGAATGTCAGGAGGGGACAGGTCAGAATCAGGCTCAGCTGTGATATCACCACATGCCAGGCTCACTGTTCATGCTTGTACAAAAAGAGTAGCCACTTGGGTGACATACTGGAGGGAGATAGCACTGGTGAAATTTCCATCAGAAGAGGATGGAGTATCTGTGAGAAAGTGAGGGGCAGATGGCCGTTACATGTAATGTTAATGATAACTCTTATGTAACTTTCAGATGGTGCACTGATAGTGGCCCTCCATTGGTACGACACAAACACATTCTGAACAATTTAGCAAACTTTATACATAATTTGTAGATTCATTTTATAGGGCTTTGTAAGATTTGTTCATTTAAAAATATCTGATTTGAAATTTATTCACTTTACTAATTATATCATAGATGTTGATCTCTGCTACAGCATTGCAATAGTGTCTACACTTCAAAAAAGTACTTAATTGGCTGTAAAGTGCTTTAAGATGTCTGGTAGTTGTGAAAGGCACTATATAAATGCAATTCTTTCTTTTTACTTGCACATGACATTACAATTAAACTAACTGGTTCCAAAGTTATCAACCATGAGACTGAATTAGAGCCTTAAACGTACTATGAGTATATGGTTTTGCACTGAATATATCCTGAAAGGATTTCTTAGTATTATATTAGAGATTATTTTTAATATTCTGATAGTTCCAGTGTGGTATTGAGGCACTCAGACCAGGACGTCCCCGGTTTGACCTCTGGTCTATTCTGTTAGCTAATCTCAGTTTGGGGAAGTTGCATAGGGACACTGCAGTTGATTTCTGTACCCTTGGGCTTGGAACGAAGAAAATAAATCAGGCTGGGTTCCTGCTCCTAATGCAGTAGCTTTTGCTGGAAAGTCTGTGGATATCTGATTCAGATAGAATTGGATTTGAGAAGGATGCCAAACACGGTCAAATAGCGCACAGAAAGTAGACATTAGATGAGCACAGGTTCATCCACATCTGTGGTGTCATTCACAGATTATTAACATTTGCTGCGTTGCTTGGCACATAGACAGTAGCCTGTTGGTTAAGGTGTTGAAGGACAGCCGCTGCTCATGGAACTAAGCCGCCTATTTCCACCTCCATAATATCGCCCAACTCCGCCCCCACCTTAGCTCTTCTGCTGCTTTCATATTTTGTTTTATAATGCCTCTATGAAGCGTCATGGGACATTTTAAAAGGCACTATATAAATGCAAGTTGTTATTCACAGGAGCATTATAAGGCTAAATTTGACACCGAGCCATATAAGGAGATATTAGGGCTGATGACCAAAACCTTGATCAGAGGTGGATTTTAAAGATCATCTGAAAGGAGAAGACAATTGGAGAGGTTTAATGAGGGAATTCCAGAGTTTAGGGCTTTGGCAGCTGAAGGCACAGGCACCAATGGTGGAATGATTAAAATCAGGAATGCTCAAGAGGCCAGAATTAGAGAAGCACAGATACCTCAGAGGGTTATGCAACTGGAGGAGATAACAGACATAGGGAGGGGTGAGGCGGTGGAGGGATTCGAAAACAAGGATGAATAAAGTTCATTCAATAAAATTCTGATGAAAGATCATCAACCTGAAACACTAACTCTGTTCCTCTCGCCACAGATACTGCCTGACCTTAGTCTTTCCAGTGTTTTCTGTTTTCATATTAAATAAAATGTAGGCTTTTCTTAACCAGGAGCAAATGTACGCCAGTGAGCACAGGGTGACAGATGAACGGGGTGGTGCGAGTTAGGACACAGGCAGAAGTTGAGGCATGGGCGGAGTTGGGCGGTGTTATGGAGGTGGAAATAGATGGCCTTAGTTCTGTGGGCAGCAGCTGTCCTTCAACATCTTCACCAAGAGGCCACTGACATGTGCCAAACTACAGTAAATGTTAAGAAACTGTAGACCACATCACAGGAATGCATGAACCTGTGCTCATCTGACGTCTGTATAGCTCAATACCGCAGCACATGGAAGATTAAGCTCATCAGAAAACAGCTATGAACAGACCTAAAATGTTTCTGGCTCTGTATATCCTTTAATCAGTGAGCCTTACCAACAAAACTATAAAGTTCCCAACCCAGAAGCAGGTTATGCACTTATCACCTTGAACAGGGGAAAGTTTGTGATGTGACAAGACCTAAGGAAGTGGAGTGGGGAAAATAACTTACAAAGTGAGAGGCATGTCCCCTACAGCAGGACAAAAGTACATTCTTATTTGATCAGAAATATGATTCTCAAAGGGAATTTAATCTTAAAATTAAACTTAAATATAGCCTAAACATTGAGTGTTGGCAGCCTTCAAGCATCAGCTAAGCCAGATCTTATCCTACCTGACAATCACAATGTGTGCTTTCCAGCAGGACTCTTCACGTATGTAATCGGGACTTGGACATGTGAATGGTGTTTTTCCTTCCTAGCCTAGGGTCATTTAGGAATGTTGTAACACCCTTAATGCTATCCTGGGTAAGATTAGCTACAATCACAGCCCTTGGATTGAATGTGGGATTTTCCTGTTCTGTATGACTCAGTTTTGGAGCAGGAAATGAATTTACTTTACTGAGCTTTCAAGGGAACGTATTAGCATTTTAAAATCTGAATTATATTACATTAAAGGTATGAATAAAATATGGTAGTGGCAGTACAATAAAAGAACATGGGAGAAGTTGGAGTTGTTTAGTTTTAGAATCAAAAGCATGGCAAGTTTGAGCCACAAAAACGTACAGTTTGAACGCTAGCTTAGTTATATTACAATATGTGCACTTGCACAAGCCAAATTCTGCAATCTGATAGACTGGACTGATTTATAGATTGGGCTAATGTTTAACAGGCCAGGTTATATTTTTATAGCAGCAGTGTGTTCATCTGAATAATCCAAAATGTTCCAAAGGGAAATAAACTTTACTCATGCTTCTTAGTAAGTGTACAGACGACTACTTTAGGGAGAAATGAGAGGCATCCGTAAATACAATTATATTTTTCCAAGAAAGTGACTGAGAAAGGTCAGTTTGTATATAGCTGTACCCCAGGTGGGAAGCTGATCATTGATATCTCACTCTCAATGAGGAGACACAAAGACAGCAATCAATATCTAAATCTTTCTGAGGAAATGATTGGATAATTCCAGTCAGTGTACAGATACCTTTGTAGACAAATGGACTGAAGGGCACTAGATTATATCTATATATATCTTCCACAGGGAGATACTGAGAAACTTCAGTTATTGTACACATATATCCTGGAAGGAAGTGTCTGAGGAATACCGATTAGTATAGAAATAACTCCTGAGATAGATATGAGAGACTCCAGTCCACTGTAGTTATTGCTGAGGGAGAGACTGATAACATATAGAATTATGGATGGATGAGAGTGAATTACAAGTAGTGTAATTGTAGGTTTCAGATGACTTCATAAGCAAGCAAACATTCAGTTATCAATCACATCTATAGTCCTAAATTAAATTATACTGCAATATCCATGTTAATTTTACATAACATACTGTAATATCAATAAATTGAAATCCACATAATGACAATTAAAAGGAAAGCTGAAATACCATTGACTGAAGAAGGTGATATTATATGTGAGGTTATTTCAGGAATGATGGGTAAATTAAAGTAGAATTGTGAAAGAATTAGTATTTTGTGGTGGAGTGCAAAACTAGGTGTCATAATGTAAGATAGCCACTAATAAATCCAATAAGGAATTCAGGAAAACCTTTTTTTTAAACCAGAGAGTGATTAGAATTCAGAACTTGATATCACAGAGTAGTTTAGACAAATAACAGATCTATTTAAGGGGAAGCTAGATAAGTATATGAAGGGAAAAGGAATAGAATATAATGATAAGGTTGGATGAAGTAGGATGGAAAGGGGGTTGTGTGGAGCATAAACAATAGTATAGACCAATTCGGCTGAATGGCCTGTTGCTTTGCTGTAAATTCTATGTCATTCAATGTATGTAATTAATACCCTAGGACAGATTAAGTTTAGGATGATATGGCGGTTCCAAAAATTACAGGTCTGTTTTATAAAACAGACTAATTCAGCAGCTTATTTAGAGATACAGCACTGAAACAGGCCCTTCGGCCCACCGAGTCTGAGCCAACCATCAACCACCCATTTATACTAATCCTACATTAATCCCATGTTCCCTACCACATCCCTACAATTCTCCTACCACCTACCTACACTAGGGGCAATTTACAATGGCCAATTTACCTATCAACCTGCAAGTCTTTGGCTGTGGGAGGAAACCGGAGCACCCGGCAGAAACCCACACGGTCACAGGGAGAACTTGCAAACTCCACACAGGCAGTACCCAGAATCGAACCCAGGTCGTTGGAGCTGTGAGGCTGCGGTGCTAGCCAGCTGTTTAAATGTTGCCATTACTGCTGAATAAAGAGACCGTCTTGCCAAACGGATACTACTAAACTTCAATTGCCTGGCCCTAATGACTGATGGCATATCTTGCCTGAACAATTTTTTAAATTCTTTCATGGGATGTGGGCATCACTGGCAAGGCCAGCATTTGTTGCCCATCCCTAATTGTCCTTGAGTAGGTGATGAGCTAAATGCTGTTTGTTATCTGTTTTATCATTCCAGAAACATTTCTACCAGAAGGATTTGACGTACATGTGTGAGAGGTTGCCCAGATTCTTAAATATTCGGTTCTGGATGTTGAAAATGTTGATCCCATCCAAGTCTCTGAAAAATAAAGAAGTCAGGAAATATTAATGTAAAATCTGACATGCATCCCAACAAGCCAAGTGCTGAGCTAGCTTCAGGTATTGTGTCCAATTTTGGATACCTTACTTTAGGAAGGATGTGAAGGCCTTGGAAAGGACATAGAAAAGATTCACTTTAGTTATGAGGAGGAATTAGAGATACAGCACTGAAACAGGCCCTTCGGCCCACCAAGTCTGTGCCAACCATCAACCTCCCATTTATACTAATCCTACATTAATCCCATATTCCCTACCACATCCCTACAAGTCTCCTACCACCTACCTACACTAGGTAGGTAGTTGAAGGTAAAGAGAAGGTCCAGTAGAGGTGTTCAAAATTATGAGAGGTTTTGATAAGGGAAGATGACAAAAACTATTTGCATTGGTTGGTCAGTCAGTAGTAACTAGTGAGCATAAGTTTATGACATTGGCTAAAAGAAAGATCAATATGAGTTTTTATTTTTACTCAGAAGGTTGTCAGGACATGGAATGCTCTACCAGAAAGAGTGACAAAAGTAGAATAGCTTTTGAAAGAGAAGTGGATAATATTTGAAAGGCAAAATAATTAATAGGGTATGGGGAAAGGGCAGTGAAATAAGGATAAGTAAATAGCTCTTTCAGAGACCAAGCTCAGGTCTAATGGGCTGAATGGCCATCTTCTATCCCGTAAAGTTCTATGGCTCTAAGATTCTATCTGCTGGTTTGTGAGAGAAAAGAATGTGAATAGACTCACAGTGCTCTTGTGTACTTTATAATGGTCATCTTGTGAAATTTGTGAAAAGATTGTCAACTCATTGACTAGTTTATGTCTAATTATACTGAACCTAGTTGGATTTTTTCAGGAGGTACCTAAAGTGGTAGATAAGGGAGTGTCCATGGATATTATTTATATGGGTTTCCGGAAGGCATTCAATGAGGTTCCACACAAAAGACTATTAACAAAAATGAGAGCATGTAGAATTGGAGGTAACTTAGCAACATGGGAAGGGAATTGGTTAGGAAGTAGGAGATAGAGTATAGGGACAATGGGTATGTTCTCAAATTGTCAGGATGTGAATAGTAGGGTCCCTCAGAGATCTGTACTGTGGCCTCAGCTTTTCAGTATATTTATAAGTGACTTATACGAAGGAATAGAGAGCCATATATCCAAGTCTGCTGAAGGCACTGAGCCAGGTGGCATATTTAATAGTGTAGCTGCGAGTAAAAATTTACAAAGTGAGTCGACGGAACTGAGGCAGATGGAGTTTAATGTGGGGAAGTGAGGGATCTTCCATTTTGGACCTAAGAAAGGTAGATCAGGGTATTTCTAAATGGTGAGAAGAGATTTAGGGGTTCATGTACAGAAATCACTAAAAGCTAGTGGGCAGGTACATATAATAATTTATAAGACTAATTGAGTGTTGGCTTTTATCTCAAGGGGACAAGAATACAAAGGGATAGAAGTTATGTTAGTTACATAAAGCTCTGTTAGACCCCATCTGGAATACCACAACTCAGGAAGGATATGTTGTCTTTGGAAGGGGTGCAAATTCACAAGAATGATACTGGGGTGAAAAGGGTTAAATTAGGTGAACTCGTTGCATAGATTGGGCTTGTATTCCCTTCCATATAGATGATTATGGGCTGAACTAATTGAGGAGTTTAGATGATTAAAGGATTTAATAAGGGCAGCACAGTGGCGCAGTGGTTAGCACCGCAGCCTCACAGCTCCAGGGACCCGGGTTCAATTCTGGGTACTGCCTGTGCGGAGTTTGCAAGTTCTCCCTGTGATCGCGTGGGTTTTCGCCGGGTGCTCCGGTTTCCTCCCACCGCCAAAGACTTGCAGGTGATAGGTAAATTGGCCATTGTAAACTGCCCCTAGTGTAGGTCGGTGGTAGGGAATATGGGATTACTGTAGGGTTAGTATAAATGGGTGGTCTTGGTTGGCACAGACCCGGTGGGCCGAAGGGCCTGTTTCAGTGCTGTATCTCTAAATAAATAAATAAGACAGTCCCCAGAAACAGGTGTGATTAACCTGATTGAAATTAGTTGATTGAAATACAGGCAGCACCTCAACTTTATGCTGCCTGCTATTATGATTTCCACATGCAGCCAGCATTAACTGTGCTGTTCATTGGTTGCAAGCATCATCAGGACTCAAAATCTAAACACCACTTAAAGCTATCCTTGATCTCTTAAAGGGGAGGTGCATTGAGGCCAGAGCAAGTCTTGAAGTCGTGCAGGAAGTGAATGCAAAACAGTGATGAGTAGTGTAATATAGGGGAGAGCAGGCTCTAAGGTTTCCAGATGTTGCACTGGAGGACTTCGTGGAGGAGGTGGAAAGGAGGATAGATGTCCTATATCCACAGGGTCGGGGGCAGGGTAGGAGGCCCTCCAGACACACAACTTGCATTTATAAAGCACCTTAAATGTAGTTAAACTTGCATGGTCAAAAGGCAGAGGGAACAGATAGCCATGGAAATCAATGCCAGGAGTTAAGCCCCTAGAACCTGGATGCAGTGCTGCAAGAGGTTCAATGACCTCACACTTCAAATCCCATATCCTACCGACTGCACCACCACCCTCAGCCACTATGCAATTCACTACAGCCCCATCACTAACTTACCAACAGTTGTGATTAATCAGGACTCATACCTAACATTCAGATGTTTCACCTCACCCTCACACATTTAGCATTGTTGCAAGCCTCATACCCACATCTCACAGCTTGCACAAAATACTAGCTGTTCAACCATGACAGCCACTTTAGCCAAACAGATTGCACAACACTCAGTGACATACATCCTTCTCTCTTTCAAGAGAAGGTGAAGCACAACCAAAGGCAGCAGTGGCTACCCACAGGGGACAGGTATGCGTGCATTCCCTTAACTGCATGGTGGAGACGATGCTGGCCATTATTGGAATGGACATGGCTGAGGCCTTAGGCAGGAGCCGGGCTGAAACCATTGAAGATGGTGGTAGCCTCATACCTAATCCTCCTTTTCACATCCCACTTTCTCCTCATCCCACAAACTCTTCTGATTTACAAGCTGCAGATGGTGTAAGCACTCACTTTTATTTACCCTCGTCTCCTCAACACAACCTTACCATTGTGCCTTTTTCCTTTCAGGTACCCAAGAACTGTAACCTGGTCAAGCAGTGAAGGAACACCAAGAATAGAGTGATGAAGAAGATACAGTACCGTCACTTGATTTCACACTCACAGCTCAGATACTGATATTGTGTGTATCATTGAAAATAGTTGAGAGGGGCATCTGCAAATGGTGATACTCTGGCACACTTGCACTGCAGCCAGGCAGAGGGCAAGGATAACACAGATGGCATTCTTCCAGAGGGAAAGATCGAACATGAGTTCTGCTGTAGAGGACTTGGATGGAGGCTTCGACGGAACAGCCTACAGAAGAATGCTGATGGGTGTGCACAACAAAATGCTTGGTTCATTGGGAAACCTGCCAGAAAGACTGTGTTCAATGTCAAGAGCATGGAGGAGTCCTGCATCAAGTTGGTACATGGCTTTGTACACATGGAAGTGGTGACTAACTCCATCAACACACTTGTGGGCCGAACTATAATGTAACAACTTTCACTGCAGCATGAACAGCAGCCGCCCAATGTCTGAGTGCTGCAGTAGAAGCTCAGACTGCTGTGGATTACAGTGTTCAAAAGGGCACGTCGGGTGTCACAGCAGACCAGCAACCTGTTCTCCACACATTTCTAGGATTGCTGAGACACTGCCCCAGGGAAGTGGCAGTGGCTAATGGAGCACAAAGTTGCTGGCCTCTCCCAGCGCCATTTCTGTTGCCTGTAATTCACCCAGCCCAGACTACTGCACTCATGCCAAGATGGTGCAGCCTGCTGTCAGGCCTTCTAAGCCCAAAGATGCTCGAGGTCATCCTCCAAGGCCAACTGCAGTCTCCTCCAGTGAAAGTCAGCAGTCTTCCACCAGCCATGCCACAGCCACTGGGGTAGCACTGCATATGAACACTATGGGGGGAGTTTTATGGAGGTAATGGGGGCTTGGCTGCTGGCTGGAAAACCGGCAAGAGACCTGCGTTGCCGCCTCCAGGAAGGCCCGCCGACATTACGCTTCAGGTAATTGAGAAGTCACTGATGGGCCTTCCACAGGATCAGGACCTTGGTGGGGGTGTCGGGGAGGGCAGGAAGTCCCACCCACCAAGAGCTGTCAGACATTTAGAGGCCAGCAGCTCTTTTGCTCAGCAGCGCTACCAGGGAGGCGATGGCTGCTGCCAGAATGACACCCACCGGAGGCCAAGGATCACTGAGCAACCCAGGCCAGAAGTGAGTGATGGTGGGACGGGTTTCTCAGGGTGGGAGTCGTGGGGGAGAAGGGCGTAAGGGGGTCAGCAGCAAGGGCAGGGGGTGGCTCATAGCAGGACCCCCTTCCCAATACCAGGCCCCTCGATCAGGCACTGGGTTAATACCAGAGGTGGCAGGAAGAGGCCCTTATTTTGGCATTAATTGCCCCTTAAGGGCCTCAATTGGCAGCTTGGTAGGAAGGCCGTCCACAGACAGAGGCGTGAGGTGGCGGGATCCCCATCCGCCCGATTTAAATGCTCTCTCTGTGTCCAAACTTACCATGGGGGAGCGCATAAAATACTGCCCAATATGATCAAAGACAAACAGAAGACAGGCACTAAGGGGATGCACAAGCGTGATTAGTTTACATTTGTGTGCTATATGGCATGATTTCACTTATAAATTTGGTTTGGAATGTTTATTTTGGTGGTGGCTTTTATTATTGCACTGTGGCCAAATGGACTCTGTGATGGTCAGTGATAGAGAGAACATAAGATGTGGGACTGCTGCTGAATAAGGAACTGGGGTTGCAATTACTGGTATCGCACCCAAATTTTTTGTTCTTAGCCTAGGCACAAAAGGGCAGTCCAGGTTGCCTCCTACTTCATCTTCCTCCACTTCCACTTCTTCCTTTTCCTCCTCTTCCTCATGCTCCCTCCTCTCATCCTCCTGCTCCTCAGCTTGTTGTCATATAGCTGTTGGCAAGAGCTGTCACCTCAAGTTGGTAAAGTTGTGCAAAATGCAGCAGACCAACATGAATCTTGACACCCGTTCAACTGAGTGCAGCAGAAGCGTTGTTTCAGCATTCCAATGGTCTGCTCTATCAAATTTCATCTGGAAGCAAGGCTTTCCTTGTATGCATGCTGTGCAGGTAACGCACTGGAGTCATTAGCCATTTCATCAGCAGCTTAGCCCTTGTAGCACAGTAGTCACCCTTTGGTTTGCCATGGTGACCCCAATGATGTTGGCAAGGCGGACTGCCACAGAATGAAGACATGATGGCTACTGCCTGGAATTAACCTGCGTGATTCGCTGCCTATGGTCGCACATCAGCTGGACAGAAAGAGTGGAATACCCTTCTGGTATGCGGCATCCGCAAAGCAATCTGCATGCAATCAATGCCGTCCTGCACCATGGGGAAGCCTAGCTAAGCCACGTGCTCGCTCCGCCTGCTTGTCTCTGGCAAGTAGAGAATAAAATGTAGTTAGCTCTCTTTGAATAGAGAGCCTCAGTGACCTCCCTTGCACAACAGCAAGATGCTACAAATATCTCCAGTTCCAGACTGAAAGGAGCCAGATGCATAAAAGTTCATCGTGATAGCCGCCTTCACAGCCACTGGCAATGTGGTCCTTGCCTTGCTCTGAGGTTGCAGTTTGGCTGCAGCAGGTGGACAATTTCAGTGTGGATACCCTTACTGAAGCACAGACATCTCACACATTGTTCCTCACTAAGGTTCAGGTAGGAGAATTGCTCCTGGGTGAATATGGTCTCCTGCTGAAAATCTTTCTCCCCACTCTTCCTCCCTCTTCCAGCAGCTTTCCCTATGCGTGGCCTCCACTCCATTCTCCGTCATGCTGTATTCCACGGATAATGTCTACTAGTGCACCCATGTCTGGGAGCAACTGGTTTGCACAGAAGCCTTGAAGTCAGCAACAAGTTCATCAGCACCTGCCACATCACTCATTGTAGACTTTTGCAACTTGAAACAACAATGGAAAGCATCAAATACTTGCAAAATTGTAGCAAGAGCCAGAAGAAATCAACCAGTAACTAACCTGTAAGTAGTTGATTATCCCTTTAAATAACACTGGTGGCTATTTGCTCAGTTGTGCAAGGTTAAGAGAGGATATTGGCTGGAGCATTGAGTTCTAAAAGGGCATCGCTGGCATCAAATCAGTATTGCATGCTGATTGACATCATGATCTGGTTGTTCTGCATACTTCCAGTGGATGTTAGCTGCACACCAATTCCCTTCACCAATATGGCGTCTGACGCAATTCATGGCAGGAATCTGCGTGCATGCATTGGACACCATTTTGTCTCCAAACAGCAAGTGTAGTAGCCAAACAATGGGTGCTACCGAGCCCAAATCAGCGCCCACTATCTCCTCTGGTGGAAGAATCCAGGATAACGGGGTATAACCCTAAAGTTAGAGCTAGACAGTTCAAGGGTGATGTCAGAAAGCACTTCTTCACACAAAGGGTAGTGGAAATCTGGAACTGTCTCCCCCAAAAAGCTGTGGAGGCTAGGCCAATTGAAAATCTCAAAACTGAGATTGATAAGTTATTGTTAGACAAGGGTATTAAGGCTGTCGGAACCAAAACAGGAAGGTGGGATAAAGATACACATCAGCCATGACCTAATAGAACAGGCTCAAGAGGCTGACTGCCTTACGCCTTTTCCTTATGCCTACATTCTCATTATACTCAATTTTGTACTGTGCATTTGCAGTCACTGGGAACTGGGTTGACATTACCCAAATTCAATTCATTTACTTTGCCAGAAGAGATAGGAGACTTTCATTCCATCAGTCTGAGCTGTATTCAAAGTCAGGTCCCAGGGCTGAAAGGATTGTATGTAATGATACTTTGAAAGCATAATATAGGGGGACTATTGAAGAGGTGAATTGAAACTGGGACAGTAAATTTCCTGGGAAAAACCAGGAAGTCAACCAGGACACTCACGGCCCAATTGAGTTGGGTGGCCAACCTTGACAAAGAGACCTGTTCTGAGGTGCCTCCTCTGCAGCAAGGGAAGGAAGAAAAATTAGACAAGAGTTACCACTGGACTACAACCATTGTCTTCTGGTGGCTAGATCAGGACAGTAATAGGGAAGGTTTCAGTGTTGGTTGCCCTCTAGTCTACCTGCCTTGGGAAACCCAAAAGACTGGAGTTTAACTTAAGTATAATAAGTACTAAATTACTGCCACCAACAAGTGTGTACTTTAACAAAGCTAGGACATAGCCCAACCTTTTATTTCTGTTGAGCTTAGTTTGTTTCTTCTCTAAGTTTTGCTTATAAACTTGGAGTACAGCCACATGTTAACCACACCATCAAGTTTGAAGATGAATAGTCAACTTTAGCCATCTACAGTGAGCCTGGATTTGGCTCACATTCGATGGGAAAGTTGTCACCTAACCAAAAGGAAAACGGAACATTCAGTAACCAGACACATGTTCTACCAATGATCAAAGCAAGATAAAGTGTACTTACAGTGACTTCAGAGTAACAAGGTGGTCAAATTGATCCATGTGGATATAGTTCATTGGGTTATGTGATAAATTCCTGTAAAGCACCAGAAAGACATGCTAAATAACAGAACTTAGGTAAAATTTTCAAAGTTTCCAAAAGGTCCTAGAAATATTTAACCTCAACATTCCAGTAAATTCCCATATTATGAGTAGTTCACAATTCTTTCTTCCTCTTTAATTTTCTCCTCTGAAGTTTCTTGTTCGGGAACAGTTCCAAGGGTGCTGGTCAACCTACAGTACTTTGCTCAAGTTGCCCTTCTTTGTGCGGTAACAGTGGGGGCCATTCCAGCTGAGATTAATCCTTACCTTTCCCATGAGAGGTATAGACAGGTTGGATAGCAAGAAGCTTTTTCCCAGAGTGGGGGATTCAATTACTAGGGGACACGAGTTCAAAGTGAAAGGGGAAAAGTTTAGGGGGGATATGCGTGGAAAGTTCTTTACGCAGAGGGTGGTGGGTACCTGGAACGCGTTGCCAGTGGAGGTGGTAGACGCGGGCACGATAGCGTCTTTTAAGATGTATCTAGACAGATACATGAATGGGCAGGAAGTAAAGAGATACAGACCCTTAGAAAATAGGCGACAGGTTTAGATAGAAGATTTGGATCGGCGTAGGCCTGGAGGGCCGGAGGGCCTGTTCCTGTGCTGTAATTTTCTTTGTTCTTTGTTCTAATATTTAATCAGTACTGCTCATGTCACTGAACATCTATACATGCACACTTTCCAACAATGGTCACCGGATAGTGATCATGGGGATAGTGACTGGGAATTCTTGCAGAATTTTCCTTCTTTAACTGAGGCCTTTTGCCAAACATCCAAAAGTACCAACATTGAGATCAGCTAACACAGCATATACTAAGGACCTTTGTGGCCTGGATGGATCAGTTTCATACCAGAGAATGCACCTATCTACTGAGCCATTGTGGGAGCAAATCAAATAGTTTGTGATACAATGATGACTGTCATGTAACAATGATGTTATATGTATGGAATGACTGTTAAAGAAGCACAATAGTGATACAATTTCCTATACATCCTTGGAATTCTGTAAATTAACACACTGGATGTCTGTGCAGGACAGAGGAAAATCAGTGAAGACCACTATAAGACACTCAATTTCACGTTTAGATATGTATCTTTGAAAACCAGTTGCACTGAAATATCCCTCACCTGCTGTAAAAGCAGAAACTACAAGGTTACAAAGGAGTCTCACTATGAGGTGAAATGCATGGATAGAAACATAGTAACAGGCATAGGTCATTCAGCTCCTCGAGCCAACTCCGCCATTCAGTTGATCTGTGACTTAATTCCCTATACCTGCCTTTGTCCCATAATCCTTTCATACCTTTGTTTAACAAAAATCTATTAACCTCAGATTTAAAATTAACAGTTGACCTAGCACCAATTGCCCTTTGCAGAAGAGAGTTCCAAACTTCTACCATCCCTTACGTGTTTCCTAACTTCACTCCTGAAAGATCTGGCTTGAAGTTTTAGACTTTGCCCCTAGTCCTAAATTTCCCAACTAGCAGAAATAGTTTCTCCCAATCTACCCTATTTCCCTTAATATCTTGAAAACTTTGACCAAATCACCCTTCAATCTTCTAAATACCAGGGAATATAACCATAGTTTGTGTAATCTCTTTTCGCAATTTAACCCTTGGGGTCCAGGTATCACTTGGTAAATCTACACTGCACTCTCTCCAAGGCCAAAATAACGTTCCTAAGGTGTGGTGCCCAGAACTGCTCACAGTGCTCCAGGCATGGTCTAACCAGGGCTTTGTATAGCTATAGTATAACCTCTACCCTCTTATATTCTAGTCATCTAGATATAAAGGCTAGCATTCCATCAGCTTTCTTGATTATTTTCTGTACCTGTTCATGGCATTTTAATGACCGGTGTACCTGGATCCCCATGTCTCTTTGGATCTCCACTGTTTCTAGCTTTTCACCATTTTAGAAAGTACTCTGTTCTATCCTTTTTAGGTCCAATGGGGATGACCTCACATTTGCCTACATTGAAATCCATTAACCACTGTTTTGCCCATTTAATCTGTTAATATCTCTTTGCAGGAACATAGCAACATAGAAACATAGGAGCAAGAGTAGGCCATTCATCCCATCGAGCCTACTCCACCATTCAATTAGATCATGGTTGATTAACTCAACGGCACTTTCCCGCACTATCCTCACATCTCTTGTGTCATTAGTATCCAGATATCTATCGATTTCTGTCTTGAATATGCTCAATGATTGAGCTTCCACAGCCCTCTGGGGTAGAGATTTCCAAAGATTCACCATCCTCTGAGTGAAGAAATTCCTCCCCATCTCAGTCTTAAATGGCCTACCCCTTATCCTGAGACTCTGTCCCCTGGTTCTAGACTCACTAGCCAGAGGAAGAATCCTAAATCAACCCTGTCACATGCTGTTTCAATGAGATCACTTCTCATTCTTTGAAACTCTGGAGACTACAGGCCCAATTTCCTCAATCTCTCCTCATAAAACAATGCTGCCTATGTCTGTGTCGTCAGCAAACCTGGCTACCATGCAGGTCTGCCAGACTGCAGATCACATTTCTCCTTCCAGACCCTCTGATCAAAATTGATATAAGGCATGTGTGATCTTGCAACCAGTCAACTGACAGTACTACTATTGCATAAAAATAAAATACCTACTTAAATTATGGTGTATGTGTGGGATGCAAAGGAGTGTGTGATATTCATGTTATTGATGTTGATTTTTGTAGACCTGCCAGGCTAGTGCTCCCAGATTGTGATTTACCATGTGCATGGCACTTTTTTTCCTACATATTTTTCATATATTTCATCTATGTGAATAAATTCCTTCGGATGCTTTTCCTGCTTTGTTCTTACTCAGATAATCAAACTGAGCCAAGGAAATTTGCAACTACTTTTCTCAAACCCTTTGCTTTTCCTTTTTTTTCCTCTCCCTCTCATACTTCCCTCTCTTCCTCTTTCTCTTTTTCTCAATCATTGAATCTGAATGAGAAAAGATGATTTGACCCCTTTCCACAGACACAAATATAACAGACAGATGAGAGGCTGTTCAGCCCATTTTACTCATCCTCCAGAGAAACCTATGTTTCCTCCAGACCTAGTAAAATCTATCCTATTATGGACTTCATCCAGCCACTTAATTCCCCGAGGGAACGTTCTGCATAAATAATTGAATCCAAGAGTAATCAAGCAAAACTGCTGAATATCCATCCATCTTTTCATCTCTATTATTCATCCCTGGCTTGCTGCCATCCACAAACAACATTCATGCATACTCCCACCACCTTTCCTCCAACATTAGCTGCAGAGGCTAATGTGCAGCATTTTGTCATTTTAGTTGATACCAGTTCCTATAACCTGCAATTCACTGTCTGAGTTGAAACACAAAGGAAGTCACTGTAACACAATCAGTGAAGCAACACCATTGTTCTGTAGCAGGTTACATCTACGTGCTACAAATGCATTGTTTTAATTTTAATTTAGGGAGGTATTCATATGTTTTCTGAGTCTGTATGTGGCATCAGTAAGAGGCTATATTTGGAATGGGATTGGAAGCTGTAGGGTAAGTACGGACAGAGGCCACAAAATTCTTCTTGGAACATGATAATCCTTTTGCTACTGGAACCAAAGATCTGCCATCTGTGGAGAACAACTGGTCCAGGATGAATAATGGGAATTTCGGTAGATATTTTGGAGGTTTGCTTAATTACCTTTGGGAAGGGGTGGGGGGGGGGGGATGTTAGGGAGAAATTCTGCAAAAGTACTGAGATAGATTACTTAATAGAGTAAATGGTGCAGGATCTGTGAAAGCAACAAGTTTGCTGGGTTGAATGACCTATTCTTGCTCCATGCTTTTTCATCTCAAGAAGGGAAGCGATCAAAATATGACTGATTATCAGAAAAGGAGTAAACATTGAGAAATTCAATAACTTACAGCTGTTGGAGTTGTCCAAAGTTTTTGAATAACGAGGAAGGCAATTCTTGAAGTTGATTCAAAGACAAGTCCCTTAAAAACACAGAACATACAAACCCTGTGAAAAAAGCAGTACTGCACTAAACGCATGGACCCCATATTTTCAATCATTTGTATGGCTGGGATGGGTGCATCATGCCCACCTGGGTGCTTCAGTGACACCTGCCCTAAAGAGCCAGCCAGGGAGGAGGCCTGGTGAGGCTCTGAAGAAAATTTAAGTGAGTCAGCCCATTTACAGCAGCTAATTCAAGAGAAACATTAGCAAGAGGATGTTGGGCATGCCAATTACCTGACGACTAATTTAGAGACAGAAGGGGAAACATCTTTAAACTATGAGCATAGCTGGCTATAGACTTAGAGATTGATTTTTTTTGTCTGTGACAGAGCTCTGAACCAAAAAAATCCCTTTTATTTTTCAGGCTAACCAGTGTATGTATGTGTGTGCGTGTGTGAGAGAGAGTGTGAGGGGTTAAGGTAAAAAGGGGACTCTAAAATTTCAATCTGTGTGTTGATGCATTACTTCATTACTGGTTAAGGCTTGTTTCATAGTAAACTGATAATTTTGTTGTTCATTAAAGAAACCTGGTTAGTGTGTTCTATTCTGGAAAAAATAGAGTATATGATTGACTATCAGTAAGTGGGAACATTTAAAATATATGTTGTGAGCTGTGGAGAAGTGGGACTAGAATAAAAAGTGCACTCTTCCCACCTTGTTAATTAAGGCCTGATATTATTGCATTTTCAGGTAGGGTGGTGCCAATCGCCAGATGGTGGAGATTCAGAAGCGATACAATAGTTGTAGTAAGTAGGGAAGGAAATGGACTGGGTTTGCTGGGTATCTAGTTGGTGCCATGAGTTTCAGGAAAGCAGGTAAGAAGTGGGGTCTACAAACAAAAAAATTTAGATTTTCAATAGCAGCACATCAAGGATCCACTCAGCCTGCAACATTATGTAAATCACAATTTGAGAAGGTACACTTCAACACAAGGGTAAGAATGATAAATTATATCACTGTCTGGAACTCAGTGCCAATGGGAGACCGAAATATCAGAGAAATGAAATGGAATAGCCAATAACCTAAAGCTAAGTCCATAGTGCAGGAGCCTATCAAGATTGAAAAGAGGAGAAAAAAAATGAGGTTACTACATGGGCCAAAGCAATCCACATCTCAAAACTCTTTGCAAGAAGAAAGTTCCTTCTAATCCACTCCCGTATGTACCTAGTGCTTTAAGTTGAGATCATGGCCTTTTATGTTTGATTTACCAGCCAAACAATATAAATGATATTTTTGTTCACTCCTTTTATCATTCTGAACACCCATCAAAATCCCCCCTCATTCTGTTCAACTTGAGAGAATACAACCCTGGTCCTAGAACAACAACTTATATTTATATAGTGCCTTTAATATAATAAAATGTCCCGAGGCACTTTGGTCCTAGTCTTTTCTCATATCTCAGACCCCTCATTCTGGTTTCATTCCAGTAAATATGTATTCCACAATCTCTAGCGATATTCTATTTCTCCAAGATTGAGGAATCCAAAACTTCACACAGCATTCTAGATATGGCCTAACCATTGTTTTGTACAGACATGATTTCTTCACTTTGCTTATCAATGTCTCTCGATTTGAACCCCAAAATTCCATTTGCCTTCTTAATGGCTCCCATTTTATTAAGCAGCTAAACGAGACTGGCGAACTTATGGCAAATCTGATTTTACTTTCTCTGCATTTTAAAATATTTTCCTCTCCCCTCCACCACTTCCTCCGTTGATGGTAAACCCCCCCTTCCATTTCTCTGGCACCTTGCCCAATTAACAATCCTTTGTGTACAGGCCCAGTTATTCGATGTAACTCACAGACTTTGCACTCTCTGAACTTAATGTATGAGAGGCACGCAAATTTCCAACCATCTAAAATGACGTTTGGGAAGATACACACTATTTCTGAAATGTCATCCAGGCAAATGCTGAAATGTGTAACTTTCCAGCCTTGCACTTCTAGCTCCTGATTCAATTGCCCTGATTGCATCTTGGGATACTATTATATCATGAGATGATGGGGAGCGGAGTGGGGGTAGTGGTTTGGGGAGCACAGCCTATGATCCTGTCTTGAGGAAACATTTACACATCCTCATTTTCAGCACAGGTTGCTTGGTAGCAAAATAGGGAATTGTAGCCAACATTCCCCCTCCTGACTGGAAGTTGTAGTAACCCCATAATTGGGATGGCAAAAGACTGTATCAGCATAGACCTAGGGATTAAACCTGGGCCATTCCTGTTCACAATCTTAAATGCTGAGCTACCAGTGGAGAGGATTTTAAAATTCTAACAGCTAGTAGGTCAGTATTAAATACTCAAAGGTATAGATCAGAATTTACATTATCAAGGTCAGATTGTGAAAATTACTTTTCTTCCCATTTTCCAAATGAACTGTTTAACTGAATAATGTTATGGAGAGTTCAAAGAGAATGGGGGTGGGGAGAGGTGGAGTTTTAATCCTTTGAATATTAGAAAGTGATCTTTCTTTGCTGGCAATGTGCAACAGCAATTAGTGCAGAGCACATCAGAAGTAGATCCAGAGATCAGCAACCAAACTTGCTCTTGGGCCTAATTAAAATAAAGAAGGCTACATATGATCACATCTGGAGGTGTACTATTGGCTGCAGCCACAAGGAGAAGGAAGCTGAGATGCTTCCTAAGCCTTAAAGGCACTGGTATCATTAAAGGGCAGGTGCAGCTATAGCCCAATGCAAGACCAGAAGGAATTTTGTTTGCAGTTAACAGGTCAGGATTATTATCTGGACAGTTTCCGATGAAGAATGCTGAGCTTTAAGATTATCATTTGCATGCCAGAAGCTGTGAATTGCATGTCTGTGGTCTTGATATTTATTCAAAGTTTCTGAATGGGTTTGTGATGTTATGGCATAGCTGTGATGGTTGGAGCACCCCGAAGAATCCAGATACCACTGCAGTCTGCCTTGGAGGGAGCTGCTAGGAGGGGATCACCATCTGCAAGAACAGGTAAAACACGTCTAGGCATGAAGAACGATATTATGGGATTAGGAAGAGTGAGATGGTTTGATCGTGAAATTAAAAAAAAAAATTGAAGTAGCACAAAGCAGTGATATGGTCGATGGGGGACAGATACCTACTCTGTGACTGAGAAACTGTTGTTAGTGGCTCAGAAGAGGGCCAAGTGAATGGCTTTAGCAACTATCAAAGGGGGCATATGGTTGTTTCCTGTCATCTGCACCCAAGCAAGCCATATCACAAAAAGGTGGGTAGGGAGCAAAGTACTGAATACAGCCTCTGGCACTAAGTTAAAAGTCAGTCTGCAATAAATTCTGAAGCACAAAACCAATATTTTTATTTGAAAAAGTATAAATAATTATCTTAATACTAGCCTGTTGTGTCAGACAGCAGCTGAGGAATTAACTGTTGTCAGGCTTTTATGGGTTATGTTTGCCTTGGAACAGGATCTTGCACTCTTACAGGAAATTTGGGTGCAAAATCTCTGACAATTATTTGCATGTAATTCACATTGCTGCACCCTCTTCAGACACAGGTGCAGATAGAAGAAAAGCTATAAAGGATGTTCATGTGCATTGCTGTTCAAAAGGCTTAATGTCTTCTTTTCTTCATTTTATCCATATTTTGGGAGTGGGGTAGAGGAAAATCATCTTTTAGCATTTTAATTGGGTACATGTGGATTGTTAAAATGAAAAAGTTTGAGAAATTATAGTCGAAAGGTTTAGGCAAAGAGACACTTACAGCTCTATCATGTGCGGCATTGTTGAGAATGTATCTTCTTTCATATATCTGATTTTATTGTTGCGGAGAATCCTATAAGAAAGAAAATATTCTGATTGGAACAAAAAATAATCAGTGATAACGCTAAATGGGTTCATTTTACACCCAGTGCAAATCTCATTTCCATTAACTTCAATGAGAAGAAAATTAATGGAAATAAAAATCAAGCAGGTTGTACAATGGACCCATTTTGCATCATCATTGAAGACCAATATTTTTACAAAGACTGTACCAAAACAGGCTACGAATTCACTATCGCCCATTTTGTGCTACCATCGAACACATATTTCACCCTCATAGATTCTAGATGGAGTAAATGTTAAAACAAAAGCTCTTGAAAATGGTTGAGAGTTATTAATAATTTTTAATTTGGTAATAGATGTACAAAAGAGGAACTGGATTATTTAGAGCAGGCAGTAGCCAAACTCCTCAAGTTCTCAAGTGCAACAGTGGGCTGGCAGTCAAAGACTTCAGAGAAAAATTGGAAGAAGATAGAATACTGCATAGTAAAATGTAATTGAGGATGGGTTTTTTTAAAAGCTAATTTTAAAAAGGGGATGGAATAACGCATGAAGAACAGGAGACATTGACGATGCCTGTGAGTTTATGACCAAGGAGGAGTCAGGAGTTGGGGTTGAGAGAACGCATAGTGACTTAAAAGAGTAAGTTTTCAAATAGATGATTCCATTGAGTGGGCAGTAGTGTTGCAAGTCTGTCTCTCGCACAATTGAATTGGTGAGAGGCCTGACCAAATTGCATGGTAAAGGCTCACTGGAATATTCGTGGTGAGCTGCCAAAGCTGAATGACTGCTGACAGATAGTTTATCAATGGACTCTAGCTGAGTCAGAAGTGGTACATGGAGGGGAGGATTATGGAAGAACTGACTGTGGTCGATAACAGCATTTTTTGCCCCATTTTCAGAGAGGCTCCTTTAAGAGCTACTGGTTCAGTTGCTCAGTTCCAGAGTGAAGTGTGGAGAGTGTTCATCGAGTCCCATGGGATATTAAAGTTGCTTCAGATTCCCTCATTCAACATAGGACTATGACTTGCATATTTAAGTAGGCTCCTTCCTGTTTCTGGTGTGAGCGTAGCTCACCTGTTTACTGGCCCACTCTGAAATTGCAATGGACCGTATGTCAGCAGGAATGGGAATGGGGTGGTTAAGTGCTGTGGTGTTTTTGACTCACTGTCACCCTGTTCCTGCCTGAAAACCGGGACGAAAATCTTCCCAAGGACTTAATAAAGAGGTCTGGCTCCATGGACATACTCACAGAACAGTAATCTTGCTGCATGTCTGAAATGTTTTCTTCTCAACTGACACAAGATTATTCCCTTCTAAATCCCTGTTTCAATTGAAGCAAAGTGCGAAGGTTAGTAGGTGTGCAGTGCAAAGGCAAAGCATGTCAAAAAATTCAATTTGATGCCATCCTCTGTTTCTTTTCTACATCCCATTTAATTTTTCTCTTAATTTTTTCCTTTCATCTCCTAAAAGCACTAAATCATATTTAGGTTGAAGGTCTATGAGCACTGGAAACCCTCAACATTGTTCATATAGGTTTTTTCATATGTGATCTGAAAGAGTATCAGAAAGCTATGCAACTATGTGGTGTGTTACATGTGCATACACATACATGCACACGCACACTTTCCATTATAGATCAATGCATAGAAAACTCAACAAAGACTAGGGAACAAAAACTTGGAAACTTCCTGGGGGAGGCATATACCCATTGAACTATTTGAATGCCTTCATTGACCTCTTTCTTGGCTCATGCTTTGTGGAAATGAATGTCACATTGGTGCAGCACTTGGAATCTCCATTATATCATGTCATAGATCAGCAGAGCATGGGTTAAGACCTGCACAGTGAATTGCTGACTGATCTTAAGTATGATTTTCTTTTCCCCTAGGGGGCATAACCTTAAAAATAGAGCTAGGTCATTCATTGTGTCAGGATAATGGAAATCTGGAACTCAGTCCCCAAAAAATTTGTTGAGGCTAGGTCAATTGAAAATTTCACAACTGAGATTGATAGATTTTTGATAAGCAAGGGTATTAAGGATTATGGAACCAAGATGGGTAGATGGAGTTATAATAAAAATCAGTCATGATCTAGTTGATTAGCGGAGTAGGCTCAAGGGGCTGAAAGGCCTATTCCTATTCTTATGTTCCTTCTTTTTTTCCTGTGAGTTTTCTTCCTCTGTTCACCCTGATAGCTCATATATGAATGAAGAGAAAGAAGGCACAGACTTCAGTCAGCTGCCGCAGTGTCCTGTACCACCAACAGCTATGATGTTCCAGGGCCCATCAAAGTCGAAGCTTCCTTCCAATTCTCTATCAATAAGAAATTACAGAAAACACAAATCCACAGAGAAGCTTCTACCCATAGCCAAAATCAAGATTTCATTAATGTGGGTGGAATAATCCGACATTTAATAAATGGCATCATGCACTGGTAGTTCAAATGGCCCACCCCATGTCTTATCTCATTGTGCTTTTTAAGGAAATGATGAGGACAGTTTAACATGAACGGTGCCCAAACACGGACAGTGTTGATGAGAGCAAGACAGTAGATCCTCCACAGTCCATACATAGCCTCTCATTATCTGCATGTGGTTCAGTCAGATTTCAAACAGTATTAAATGTTTTATAAGGCATTGCTATGTATTCTCATACTTACAGCCAATTCAGTCCTGGGAGTATGGTACAGATGTTGGGAATATGATCCAATGAATTGTTCATCATATAGCTAAAGAAAGAAAAAGGACAATTTTTTTCATTAACATGTTTTGTACTTAAAAACTGAACTGTGTTGAGTTGAAACATTAGGCCAGATTTTGCTGGAGCGGGGCATCTTGCGGCATGTGCCATTATTAGACTTTCTCCTGCACTCTGCAGCTCAAAAATGTTTTGCCCTGGAATTTGCTGAAAGTGTGAGCTAATAATGGCACAGTATGCACAGACTTCAGCTGACTGGCATCTGGCACTTTGGTGAACGGAGGAACTAACAGCATATTTCCTTAACCAATAAGGTTTAATGATTGAGAAGGAAACAGAGGAAAGACTGAAAAGAGGGTAAATTAGAGTCAAATCAGGTACACAAAGAGAAGTAAAGGGAGGGAAAGAAAGATTGGATTAAGAGAGAGAAAAAAGAGACAGAATGTGAAAGTAATAGAAGAAAACTAAATTTAAAATTTGACTTTTTAAAAATCGCTACCAACAATTTACTCTATGCAGTCTGATTCACCTATCTTAGGTGGAATGTGGTAGTGACATGCACATTAGACCTAAGTGAGCGGGTTGCTGTACCCGACAAGGAAAGATGGCAGAAAAGAGGCTTGAGAATGTGTGCTAATGCAAATATTTATTTATATATTTAAACATAACTTCAGTTTTTGTCGATGTTACAAAAAATGTAAATCTTTCCACCTCTTAGAGAAAAAGATCAGCCTCAAGGTTAAATAATTGCTATTCATTCCAGTTAAAAGGGCGTTCTGAAAGATGTTCAAATGGCAGTTTATTTGAGGGAAATGTAACATTGCAAATAGTAGTAGATCTCCTGTGGGTGGATGGTCTAGGACCCTATCTGATCCCATCCTCCCCATTTTAACTCACTACTCCCCACACTATGCACTATACTTATCCCCTTCAGTGATATGCTGGAATATTATTCCTTCTCCTTGAATAGTATGCATGATTATTGATCCTTTTCTTTCTGTGATCAGTAAGAATATTGCTCCTCTTATTCTGCAGACTGCAGGATTATTGCAGACCCTCCTTTTGTGTTGTACAGATTTATTCGTCCAATCCCTTCCAGAGTGTACAGCATTATTACCCCCTTTCATTCCATAATTTGGAGCATTATTACTCCTCTTTTCATAATGCACAAGACTATTACTCTCTTTCCTATACAGTCGGCAGAATTATTACTCCAAGTAACAGTTTGACTAACTTGGTAACTGTCTTACTTTTCAATTGAAAGGTTGTGGATTCAAGCCTCACTATGGGCACAAAATGTAGGTTGACATTTTCATTTAACATTGAGGACATTGTCGAGGGTGTCTTTGTTTTTGGCTATTAAATGTGAGCCTTATCTCTCTGCTAAGGTTGATATAATTCCATGATGAAAGGTCATTGACCTGAAACGTTAACTCTGTTTCTCTCTCCACAGATGCTGCTAGACTTACTGAGTATTTTTAGCAATTTCTGTTTTTCTTTCAGATTTTCAACATCTGCAATATTTTGCTTCTGTAATACCATGACTCTATTTGAAGAACAGCAGTTACCCTAGCAAACATTCCTGCTTCAACCAATGGCACCAAAACAGATCAACTGTCATTCATTTGTTATTTACGTAATCTTGTCGTGCACAAATTGGCTGATGTGTCTGTCTATGGAGTAGCGACTGCACTTCAAAATTAATCCATTGGTTGTAAATTGCTCTTTCCATACCATACAGAATTATTACTCACTCACAGGGCCAGAAGTTCTAGAGCCTTGGCAGCCCCGCCAGGAGAGGTGTGCTCTGCTGAAGCAGGCCTCAGAAGTAAGGGCGCCTCAAATTGCCTACCCTGCTGCTGTACAGCGGGCAGGTGATCTGCTTTCCAGACTGCCCCTAGGAAACTTCCCCAGTGGCAGGAATGCATCAGGGAGCCATCCCGACACAGATCCCCCCCTATTTTCCTGACCCCAGTGCTGCCTCCGCCATGCTGTCACCATGGGGGCAAGAAATTTCAGCCCCTCATCTCTCTTCTATGCTTCCCAGCTGCGGCCTGGTGTCACTGGCCTCCCAGCCAGCCAGTCTGCCTCTCAATCTAGATGGCTGTGGCTGTGGCTGGGAAACGGATTCCAAAAATGTTTAATTCTGCAGGACCTGAAGGAAACCCTTTTTTTGCAAAACTGTTTCCTCCTCCCCTTGCCTCACCATTAATATCGACACCTATGATTCTAACAGTTCAACATGTAATTTGACCACCAATGAGACTATTCAAAAGAAACACCCCAGTTTTCTATCTATTATGATGCTATTGGAAACTGCTGGTTCCTGTGTCAAGCTCAACCTCAATTAAATCATTACTAGTAGAAAAGCACCAGTTCACATTGTACAACTCCATGTATTGCAAAACTCAGTGGCACCTAACTGCCATGAAAGCTATATAATCCAGTGTCAAGAATTCTGTCCATTCTCAACAAAGAAAGGATTACCAACTTCTCGCTTGTGACTGGGATTCATAGCACTACCGCTTTGCTCAGTAATGAGCAAAACCTTAGCAATAAGTCAAAGATGTGTCAATCATTGACTACTTACAGGAAGAAGAGAGAATTCAGGCCTGCAAAGGTCTTTTGTGTGATACTTTTTATCAAGTTGTTGTCCACAATGCTGGAATAGAAGAAGAATTGGATTAGTGGGTGACTGATCTCTTAAATATTCATAGTTCTTTACAAATGCAGCACTCTGGTGCACATACCATATATCAAAGCCAGCATTAGGAATGGGGTGGCTGATGGAATCTGTAACCAGCAGTAACCAGAATTGGGACAATTTTAGTTACTACAAGATCAGAACTGGCTGTGCCTTTAAAAAAACGTATCACATGTAATCAAGATTGCTGTTCTTTTACATTTGAACAATATCATTGTGGGGATCCTGTTATCATAATAGGTGGCAACATTTAAATTTGGAGCCTTAGCGATACCATGTAGACTATGAGAAGGGTATGTATCTAAGTCCTGGTAACCAAGTGACTGGGTGTGCATCTGTGTCTTAGATGTTCTTTTGGCAGAATGCATATACATTTCAATGCAACTTGGTGGGAGGTAGAATGTGTTAAACATCAGCTCCAAATCTATAAAATAGTGAAACTGGTTAAAATACAGTCTTGTGATATGCAACCGTCAGATATGGTATCCTAGTTGGAAAGGACATAAGGCCTCATAGTTGGTATAAGTTTTTTTGAACTTATAGTCTAGCTGTGAGGGGTGTATATGTTCCCATTATGGTGAGAGTTGTTCATGGAATCCCTGATAAACCAGATGTGAGAGGAGGGCATGTTGTCTTATGACAAATAGCTACCCAATTCCTTTATTCTGGTTGTGAAGGAAGTATCTCATTTCTACAGTTGGAGTTTAGTTAAAAGGTTAATCTACTGGAAAAAGTTTTTGAATCGATGAATTCTCTATTAAATTAGAAATCTTCTTCCTCAATAAAGCTTGGCACAAATGCTTGTAATTTGGTGACATTTGGCAGAGTCACTTTGCAGAAGTGCGTGAGATGACCACAGGTCAGTTCAACATCTGCTTCTTTTCTGTCCCTCTGGTAAGGTTCCTAATATACGCTCAGTGGGCTGAATTTTGTTGGCGTGGTGGGGAGCCCGTGCCGGGCCAGAAAGCCGTGGGTAATTTTGCTGCAGCCTCAGGAGGTCTAAGCTCCACCAATAAAGATATCTCTCTTTACAATACACATCAGTCAGACAGACCCCAGCAAGTAGGGGGGGGGGGCGGGCGGTGGTTGATGAGGGCAGGGGTGTTGTTGGCAAGAGGGCAGCCATTGCCACTGGGGTGCCCTCTGTGGGCAACAGAGTACCCAATAAGGAGGCCCCCCCCCCCGCATCGACCCCACAGGGAGGAAGCCAGGTTTTACCGGGCAGTCTCCTCATGTGGCAGAGGGCTCACCTGCCACTGGTAAAATGCCAGTGGTAGTGGGAAGAGGCCCATTATTAATTGGCCACTTTAGGGTCTCAACTGGCCTCTGGATGGAGGGGATGTCTGCCACCTTCCTCGCCACAGGTAAAATGCCATGGCAGCAGGAAGGCGATGGGCACGCCACCCCCAGCCCTCCCTCAAATTTTGTGGCTCCCTCCACCACCTCCCAGCCCACTCCTTGAGGCACCATAAAATCCCGGCCAGTGCTTTCTCTGTACCCTGGCAATAATCACAGTTCCAATACATTACATTGCAAAGTATATGATGCGTATCCTCCACGTTGTAAGTTAGTTTCCTCACAGACTGGGAGGAATACTAGAGGACACCCTGGACCATTCTGAAGGTAACTCTCAGCAGTTCAGTAGCTTATATTTTCAGGTGTGAAATGGTGGGAATAAGTCACTCCTCAAAAATATTAATCTATGATACCATGTTGCAAGGAAACTAAAAAATATATGTCAATGGCTCCAACATACTTAATTATCCCCTCCTATTGTGAGTGCAGGCTGCTTAAAGTTCATTCATATTTGAAGGAAGGAAGAATGGAGGTAACATTGGTTAACGGAAGAAGGGCCAGCAAAGCTTAAATCTCTTTCAAATGTTCTATCTACACAAGTGTCTCCAAACCATGGAAGTTGCATTAGAAACCTTGGCTCTCAATAAAGCCATGTGAAAAGATTAGTCATTTGGCGAAGTATCATCTTGCCTTCCATCTCTTTTCTCTGGACCCAGCTCTTTCTGCATCAGTTTTCTCTCTGCTTTCTAATAGTACAAGCCTGTGTAGGCAAGCCAATTCTGAGCATAGATGTCGTGTTATGCAATGTGCAACTTATCTGGTGAGAGGAATTTATGCAAAACTGCAGCTCCCACAATATCTCTGACCAGCAAGCTTTAAATCATGAATCATTATAACACAGGAGGTCTAAGCTGCACCAATAAGGATATGGATATCTCTCTTTACAATACATAAGGTTACGTGAAAGATCAGCATAATCCCATTTCTTTAATAAACTGCTTTGTTTTCTGCAGTGACTCCTTGAATCTTTCTGAACCTTAATGTTAAAAGTTTCATCTTTCCCTTGAGATCTTTGTCCCTCCTCTCCCAAGTGAGGCTGGTAAGTATTCTAACTTAGGAAGGGAATCGTAGCTAAACCTGACCCTGTCCTTACCCAGTATCTGCACAGATGCACTTTCCAACAGAGATCACAAAAAGGGCACATATGCAGATAGTGACCCTGAATTCAATTCTTGATCTAGATGAGTGCAGAACAAAGATATCAGGGGGCCTCTGGGGGAAAGGATTGCAATGAAATCAAAGGATAAGCCTCCAATATAATCACATGATAAAACTCCTGTGCAGCACAGAATTTACATACCAGTGGTGATGTTGGTTCATATGCATGAAATATTGGGCGCTAGGTTGGATAGCCCCCAAAATGGGCACAGGGATCACGATGTATTATTAACCTCAGTCCATTGGATGTAATGCAGGCAGCATGGTATCTTGGTGCTGCCTGCTCATTTACATGATTTCCGCATACAGCCATTGCTAACCACACTGTTGATTGGCTGCATGCATCATCAGGGGGTGTCAAAATCAATACTTGCTAGCACTACTTAAAGCTAGCACTGCTTAAATAGGAGGTGCATTGTGGCTGGAGCAGGGGCTGGAATCTTGTGTGAGCTGAACCTGGCCTGGCAAAGACATCACTGGAGGACTTGTTGGAAAAGGTGGAAACTAGGAGAGCTTGGAGGGTCCCCTCAGACACACAGTGAAAAGGCAGTGGGAGTAGACAGCAGTGGCGGTCAATGATAGGAGTCTAGCCACAGGGACCTGGATGCAGTGCCGCAAGAAGTTTAGTGACCTCACATAATTGGTCAAGTTCGGTGAATGCATCTTCAAGTGCCATATCTTACCAACTGCACCATTAGCCTAAGCCACTGCTCAAATTACCACACCCCCATCAATCTCTATCAATCAGGACTCATACCAAACATGCATATGCTTTACCTCACCCTTACTCGTTTAGCATTGTTGCAAGCCTTACACCCACATCTTACAGATTGCACAGACTGCCAGCTGTTCAATCATGACAGCCACATCTTCCAAACAAATTGCACAACACTCACTGCAACATTTTTCTCTCTTAGAGGTGAAGATGGCGCACAACCCAAGGCAATAGGAATTAACTGGAGATGCAGAGGTGTGCCTGTATTCTCTAACCCCTATGGAGGAGACTGTGCTGGCCATTATTAGAACGTCCATTGCTGATGCCAGGCCAGTGGTGGGGGTGAAACCAATGAAGATGACAGTATCCATACCTAATGCTCTTTCTCATCCTACAATCTCTCTTACAAGATGCAGATTGTGTAAGCATGCACCTACTACTTTGCTCCCTCTCCCCTCACCACAATCTTACCCTGATGTCTTTGTCCTTTCAGAAACACAAGAAGTGAAATCTGGCCAGGCAGTGGAGAAAGAACAAGTTGAGGATGATGGTGACGCACAATTACTTGATTTCACACTCGCAATCACTAGATCAGATACTGAAACTGTGCCTAGCACTGAGGATAGATTAGTGGCAGGATCTGCATTGCTAAGACAGCAGGCACAAATGCATTGTAGCCAGGGTGGGGGCAAAGATAGCACAGGTGCCAGTTCACACATGAGTTCTGCTGCAGAAAACTCAGATGAGAACTTTGATGGACTAGCCTACAGAAAAACACTGAAGGGTGTCCACAATAGAATGCTTGGTGTATTGGGAAGCCTGTCAATGCATTCAATGTCAGGAAGCAAAGGGGAGTCCATCACTAACTTGGCACAGGCCTTTGCACAGAGCTTGCAGTCCATCCATTTTCACATAGAAGTAGTGGCCAACTCCATCAACACACTTGTAGAGCCAACCATGATGCAGCGTCTGATGGGCCAATGTCTCAGCTTCCATTGCAGCACAAGCAGCTTTCACCAAAAGTCTAAGTGCTGCAATGAAAGCTCAGAATGCTGCCATCATGGCTACGGATGCCAGTGTTCAATGGGGCTTGCAAGGTTTCACAGGAGTCCAGCAATCTGACCTCCCAACAGATTACTAGGATTGCTGAGTTGCCATCCCAGGGGAGTGGCAGTGGCTTCATGGAGCACGAACCTGCTATCCTCTCTCAGGATAACAGCATTGGTGCTCCCACCCCTGCCACTCCTCCAGTGCCCTTGCTGTTGCCTGTCAGCCAGCCCAGACTGCTGCCACCCATGCTGAGATGCTGCAGTCTGAAGCTGGGCCTTCTAAAGCCAGAGTTGCCCAAGGGCATCCTGCAAGGCCATCTCCAGTCTTCCCCACTGAATGTCAGCAGCCTACCCACCAGCCATGCTGCAGCCACTGGGGTATCACAGTGTAGGTACACTAGGAGAGGCAAAGGCACACAGTAGACAGGCAATAAGGAAATGTACAAGGGTGATTAGTTTACATTTGTATGCAATATGGCATCATACATCATTTATAAATGTATATTGGAATGTTTATTTTTTTGGAGGCTTTTGTTTTTGCATTGTGGCCAGTGGTCAGTGAGAGAGGGAAGGCAAGATGTGCGGGATTGATGTTGAATGGCGAATTGGGGTTGACTTTACTGGTATTGTTCTTCAACTGGCTCTTCGCGTACAGCCCGGCTGCCACAATTCCTCCTCTTCCTCCACCTCAGCTTCTCGCCTAATAGGTGGTGGCAAAGGCTGTCTCCTTGCAATGGCACGGTTGTGCAGAATGAAACATACTATCATAAATCTTGAGACCTGCTCAGCAGGCCTGCTCCAGAGATGATCCAGGCAGTAAAATTGTTGCTTCAGCATGCCAATGGTGTGCTCTATCATATTTATTGTGGCTGCATGGCTCTCATTGTATACATGCTGTATACTGTGCATGGGTTGCAAAGTGAACAAAGAACAGTACAGCACAGGAACAGGCCATTCGGCCCTCCAAGCCTGCGCCGATCTTGATGCCTGCCTAAACTAAAACCTTCTGCACTTCCGGGGACCGTATCCCTCGATTCCCATCCTATTCATGTATTTGTCAAGATGCCTCTTAAACATCATTATCGTACCTGCTTCCACCACCTCCCCGGCAGCAAGTTCCAGGCACTCACCACCCTCTGTGTAAAGAACTTGCCTCGCACATCCCCTCTAAACTTTGCCCCTCTCACCTTAAACCTATGTCCCCTAGTAACTGACTCTTCCACCCTGGGAAAAAGCTTCTGACTATCCACTCTGTCCGTACCGCTCATAACTTTGTAAACCTCTATCATGTCACCCCTCCACCTCCGTCGTTCCAGTGAAAACAATCCGTGTTTATCCAACCTCTCCTCATAGCTAATGCCCACCAGACCAGGCAACATCCTGGTAAACCTCTTCTCCACGTCCTTCTGGTAGTGTGGCGACCAGAATTGCACACAATATTCTAAGTGTGGCCTAACTAAAGTTCTGTACAGCTGCAACATGACTTGCCAATTTTTATACTCTATGCCCCGACCGATGAAGGCAAGCATGCCGTATGCCTTTTTGACTACCTTATCCACCTGCGTTGCCACTTTCAGTGACCTGTGGACCTGTACGCCCAGATCTCTCTGCCTGTCAATACTCCGAAGGGTTCTGCCATTTACTGTATACTTCCCACCTGCATTATATCTTCCAAAATGCATTACCTCACATTTGTCCGAATTAAACTCCAGCTGCCATTTCTCTGCCCAAGTCTCCAACCGATCTACATCCTGCTGTATCCTCTGACAATCTTCATCACTATCCACAACTCCACCAACCTTTGTGTCGTCCACAAACTTACTAATCAGAGCAGCTACATTTTCCTCCAAATCATTTATATATACTACAAAGAGCAAAGCTCCCAGCACTGATCCTTGCAGAACACCACTAGTCACATCCCTCCATTCAGAAAAGCACCCTTCTATGACAGAGCCAGTTCTGTATCCTTCTTGCCAGCTCACCTCTGATCCCGTGTGATTTCACCTTTTGTACCAGTCTGCCATGAGGGACCTTGTCAAAGGCTTTACTGAAGTCCATGTAGACAACATCCACTGCCCTTCCTTCATCAATCATCTTTGTCACTTCCTCAAAAAACTCAATCAAGTTAGTGAAACATGACCTCCCCTTCACAAAACCATGCTGCCTCTCACTAATAAGTTTGTTTGTTTCCAAATGGGAGTAAATCCTGTCCCGAAGAATCCTCTCTAATAATTTCCCTACCACTGACGTAAGGCTCACCGGCCTATAATTTCCTGCATTATCCTTGCTACCCTTCTTAAACAAAGGAACAACATTGGCTATTCTCCAGTCCTCTGGGACCTCACCTGTAGCCAATGAAGATGCAAAGATTTCTGTCAAGGCCCCAGCAATTTCTTCCCTTGCCTCCCTTAGCATTCTGGGGTAGATCCCATCAGGCCCTGGGGAATTATCTACCTTAATGCTTTGCAAGGCACCCAACACCTCCTCCTTTTTGATAATGAGATGACTGAGACTATCTACACTCCCTTCCCTAGGCTCATCATCCACCAAGTCCTTCTCTTTGGTGAATACTGATGCAAAGTACTCATTTAGTACCTCGCCCATTTCCTCTGGCTCCACACATAGATTCCCTTCACTCTCTTTGAGCGGGCCAACCCTTTCCCTAGTTACCCTCTTGCTCTTTATGTATGTATAAAAAGCCTTGGGATTATCCTTAATTCTGTTTGCCAATGACTTTTCATGACCCCTTTTAGCCCTTCTGACTCCTTGCTTAAGTTCCTTTCCACTGTCTTAATATTCCTCAAGGGATTCGTCTGTTCCTAGCCTTCCAGCCCTTATGAATGCTTCCCTTTTCTTTTTGACTAGGCTCACAATATCCCGCGTTATCCAAGGTTCCCAAAACTTGCCAAACTTATCCTTCTTCCTCACAGGAACATACTGGTCCTGGATTCTAATCAACTGACATTTGAAAGACTCCCACATGTCAGATGTTGATTTACCCTCAAACAGCCGCCCCCAATCTAAATTCTTCAGTTCCTGCCTAATATTGTTATAATTAGCCTTCCCCCAATTTAGCACCTTCACCCGAGGACTACTCTTATCCTTATCCACAAGTACCTTAAAACTTATGGAATTATGGTCACTGTTCCCGAAATGCTCCCCTACTGAAACTTCGACCACCTGGCCGGCCACATTCCCCAATACCAGGTCCAGTACGGCCCCATCCCTAGTTGGACTATCTACATATTGTTTCAAGAAGCCCTCCTGGATGCTCCTTACAAATTGTGCCCCATCTAAGCCCCTAGCACTAAGTGAGTCCCAGTTAATATAGGGGAAGTTAAAATCACCCACCACTACAAACCTGTTACCTTTACATCTTTCCAAAATCTGTCTACATATCTGCTCCTCTACCTCTCGCTGGCTGTTGGGAGGCCTGTAGAAAACCCCCAACATCGTGACTGCACCCTTCCTATTCCTGAGCTCCACCCATATTGCCTCGCTGCACGACTCCTCTGAGGTGTCCTCCCGCAGTACAGCTGTGATATTCTCCTTAACCAGTAATACAACTCCCCCACCCCTTTTACATCCTCCTCTATCCCGCCTGAAGCTTCTAAATCCTGGAACATTTAGCTGCCAATCCTGTCCTTCCCTCAACTAAGTCTCTGTAATATCAACAACATCATAGTTCCACGTACTAATCCAAGCTCTAAGTTCATCTGCCTTACCTGTTATACTTCTCGCATTGAAACAAGTGCACTTCAGACCACCAGTCCCGCTGTGCTCTGCAACATCTCCCTGCCTGCTCTTCCTCTTAGTCTTACTGCCCTTATTTATTAGTTCCCCCTCATTTATTTCACTTGCTGTCCTACTGCTCTAGTTCCCACCCCCGTGCCATACTAGTTTAAACCCTCCCGAGTGACGCTAGCAAACCTCGCAGCCAGGATATTTGTGCCCCTCCAGTTTAGATGCAACCCGTCCTTCTTGTACAGGTCCCATCTGTCCCTGAAGAGATCCCAATGGTCCAGATATCTGAAACCCTCCCTTCTACAGTCATGTGCCATGTCGTCAGTGGGTCGCCTTTGTTGTCCAGCAGCCACCCTTTGCGATAGTTGAAAGATAGCTGACACCAAGGACTACCTCAGAATGAAGGCATCATGACTGCTACCAGGATACTGGGCATTGACCTGTGTGATGTACTACCTTTGGTCATACACAGGTGGATGTTGAGGGAGTGGAATCCGTTTTGATTCCAGTCCATTGCAGAGCCAACATGTGGCATCCACAAAGCAATGTGCATGCAGTCAAAAGTATCCTGCGCCATGGAAAAGCCTGAAATTCAAGCAAATCCTTGTGCTTGCTTTGCCCGCTTGTCTCTTGACAAGGAAGAATGAAATGAAGTTTGGTCCCTTTGAATAGAGAGATTCAGTGACCTCCCATATGCAACAAGGCACAGCAAGATGTTGCTAATATCTCCAGCATCAACCCGGAAGGAGCCAGACACATAAAAGTACATTGCTACTGGCAACTTCATAGCCACTGGCAATGCAGTACAGTCCTTTCCCTGCTGAGGTTGGTGATGTGGCTGCAGCAGTTGGCAGATTTCAGTCAGGACCTCTTTAATGAAGTGCTGACATCTCACATATGGCCTCCTGCTAAGAACCCCTATTCCCCTTCTCCTGTGCTTGGTCTCTGCTCATTCTCCATCTTATGCTCTATTCCATGAGGAAGGCCTACTAGTTCACCCATGTCTGGGAGCAGCTGGTTTGTGCAGAAGCATTGACGTCAGGAAAATGTACTTCAGCACCTGCAATACCACTCCCAGTAGATTTCTGAAACTTGAAAGAACTATGGGAAGTGCCAAAAATATGTAGAATTGTAGCAACAACTGGAATAATTCAATCAATCAGCATCTAATCTTTAAGTAGTTGATGATCCCTTTAAATAGCACCAGTGGGGGTTCCTTCTGCTGCTTAATGTGTGTTCCGCTATTTGATCTTGAGAGGGCAGGGCTGGAGCATTGAGTTCCAAAATGGCACTGCCGGTATCAAGTCAGTATTGCACACTGATGAACATCACAATCTGCATATATTCGGCAAAGGTTACCTGTTAGTGCATCACGGACACCATTTTGAAATTCTAAGGGCACGCATAGCACCTAAAAAATGGGTGCTACTGACCCCAATTTCTTTCCCAAAAAGTTTTCATTTCACATTATTTACCATCTGATTGGCACAGGTAGTTGGCTGGTATTGTTGCCACCTTGCAATCAGAGAATGCGGATTTGATTCCTTTATTCAGCTCAGTTTATCATCTCTGCTTGAGATGTAGAGAGATGGTTGGCTGAGGCAATAGCGTCTCCTCGCACAAGGCGTAGAGAATTGGAAGAGAGAATCATTGCCAGCTTGCGATCAATATGCCGACTGCAGGCTGGCCAACAGAATGTTCAGAAAATCTCGAAGTAGGCACTTGCTTGCCTCAATGGCGACAGAAGCATGGGACCTCAGTAACATTTAGAAACACTGAGTAGAAAACGGAAAGTTCCTACCCTTCACTGGAAGTCAAATTATTTAAAAAAAAATTTAAAGCCTAGATAAAGTTTCTGATATTATTCGCCTGTTTATTTAGTGGAGGTTTACAGCACAAATACTCTATGAATGATTAAAAATATAAACAGAAAATGCTATAAACATTCAGCAGGTCTGTCTGCATCTGTGGAGAGAGAAACAACACTAGAGTGCTAGATTTCCAACATCCTCAATATTTTGTTTTTGTCTCTTGTTGAATTATTGATCACTTTCCACTTCTAAATTGCCTTACATATTGCAAAACAGTCAGCATTTAATTTTTATTTATGCAGTCAAGACCTGGTTTACTGCTGCTTAATACTGGAAGATTTACAACGTAAAATAAGATAATTAAACCATATTAGGAAAAGCATTCCTGAGCTGGAACATGAAACTATTTGAAACACTTACAGCCATTCAAGTTGATGGAGGTCTCGGAAGAGTCCCGGCTCCAGTACTGAGATTTGATTGTAGCTCAGAAGTCTGGTGTAAAAGAGTTAAATTATACTGTTAAAGAAAGGAAGACTTGCATTGATACAGCACCTTATTATGGTTCTAAAGTATGTCTCAAAGCACTTTACACAAATTACTTTTGAAGTACATTTACTGTTATATAGTGAAACGTTGCAGCCAATTTGCACTTAGCATAATCCCACAAACAGCAATCTGTTTTGCTAATGTTGATTAAGATTGTGGGTGGCTATGATACCAGGTGAATTCCCTGCACTTCTTCAGATAATGCTTTGGAATCTTTAATCTCTAACTGAACATGCAAATGGAAACTCATTTTGGTGTCTCATCCAAAGAAGAGCACATTTGACAATCCAGTATTCCTTCCATTCTGCACTGCAGTGACATCCTAGAGTTGGTAGTTTTGTGGTGTCGGTGTATACACATCAAGAATTCTGGGTTGAAGCAGCCCTAAAGCTCATTACTTTTGGAACACTGCATAAATGGGAGACTTCATCCCATCAATTGGAACAGGATTCAGATCCAGGTGAATGGATAACATTCTAACCCACGGTGTCACCCAGCCAACCTGCTGCTTACTGGGAAGTGTTTTGTGCAGACCATTGGAGAACTTTACAATGAACCTTATGGAGTTTTAAGGGGTCCACAGAAAAATATGTACTCCTTCAAAATCATAATGCCTAGTCATTGAACGTCAGTGATGTTCAAATCTATCATTTCTCCAAGTGGAATGACTTGACAAGCCCACATGCCTTTAAATACTTACAGTTTCTTCAGTTTGAAAAGTCCTGAAAAGGCTCTGCTGGATATGGACCTAATTGAATTGTTTAGCAACATCCTGTGGAAGAAAATACAGAAATCTACTTCAAAAATAAGGCAAAAAAGATGCAACAGAACCGACAGGCTGCAAGTGATTCTAACTACACACCACCACAGCGCAGAAAGTTTCCATCAAAATTTCACAGGCGGAGGGCGATATTTGATAGACCTTGCACAGAATACAATCCAGCCCATGGAAAGTGCTCCATCTGTGATGAATTTTGTGCATGAATGGCCAGTGTTTCAATGGGGAAGTCCCAGTTGGTTTAGTCATTGTGAAGCTGCATGTTTAATATGCCTTTCCAAATAATTTTAAGTATTTGTTTAAGGTTCAATACCAAGATAATAAGAGCTTCATTGAAATCAGTGCAGCCTATTGAAAATACCCAGCTTTGTTGTGTTGATCTTTTTATTCCAACAATGAATTCCAGTTCATGCACATGTCCCAGAGTCTCCATGGTCGGAGCAATGAACCTTGTGGCAGTTAATTACATATACTGAAAAATCTGTTTTTTATAGTCTTTGTATATGACAGAATCTATTCTACAATAATAAGTTCTGTAATTTGACAGGGCTGCTATTATAGTGGATGCACTTGATTTACACTGTTCAACAGACAAAAACATCATGTGCTGTTTGGAAAGTAGCTATCAGATCTTGAAAGCCCTGAGAGATAGAAGCATGCATCATGGTCATCATGGTCTGGAAGCTGTTTTGCAGGATGCTGTCTATCCTCTGTGCTATTGCTACCAGAGCTGAAATCTGTGTTTTGGGGAAGTTAGAGGCAGCAACTGGTCCCTGGCCGCTGGCCACCTCTCAGTTGGGGATCTTCTGCAGGTTCCATTAAAGCTGCCACACGCTTCACTGATATCTGCACTACAGGCAAAGTTTCTCTGATGTTGCTACAAATGAGAAACAGATGACAAACTGTTTTAGTGATGTGGATTGAGGGATAAATGTCGACCTGGACAGTGGGAAAATTCCCCTACTCTTCTTCGAATAGTGCCATTGGATCATGTACATCCACTTGGGAGAGTGAATGGGGCCTCAGTTTAATGTCTCATTCGAAAGACAGCACCTCCGATAGTTCAGCGCTCCCTCAGTACTGTACTGAAGAGTCAAGCGAAGTTCTCTGCTCAAATCTCTGAAGTGGTGCTTGAATTCATGACTTTATGACTTAGAGGTGAGAGTGCTACCACGGAGACAAGGTTAACAGCAAAAATGTAAAATTAAAGCCAAAAAAAAATAAAAATAGGGCATAGAATAGGAAAGAACAGAGGGAATAATGGCTAAAGGGCAGGTCAGATTTTTTTTCATTTTCATTATCATGGTTTGGTATTCATGTTTGTAAATTATGATTAATATTATATTCATAATGTAAATCCTTACAGTTGAGTAATTTTTAAATACCCATGTGAGCTGAAAACTTAAAACAAAACTGTCCAGCTTAGGAATATTGTCACTATCCTGTTTAAGGGTTAAAATCGCAGATAAAACATAATCCAACATGAATAAAGATGTGATTAGCTTGTTGCACATAGGTTCAGATATACAAGTGTTTGGCGATTTGGTTCCATTTTTTGAATTTTAACCATAGAAACGTTCTACATTGTTTTAAAAAAGGGAAACTTGTGTGCTGTACAAATATGTTGGCAGAATCCTGCATTCCACACTGTAAGGCAGATGCCCCCTCAAACATATATTTTGTGCATGTTCATTCTTAATATGTCTCTTCACTTCATCATCACTGGCTGCTTTTCATCTGCTGCTGTCTTCGTTGAAATTCCATGAAATCAGTGTCTCTGCACTGCCTCCCCTTTCCCAGTGGCAGACCCGTGAAGCCAGTTTTTTTATTGGTCGAGTCTGCTTCCGAGAATTTTAAATTAAGTTTGAAAGTGATATAGTCATTCTGAAACTAGAGTCTTAAATCTGAACAAAGGAAACTATGATGGTATGAGGGACAAGTTGGCTGTGGTGAATTTGGAAAATACACAAAGAGGCAATGGCTAGTTTTTTTTTTATTTGTTCTTGGGACGTAGGTGTCGCTGGCTAGGCCAGCATTTATTGCCCATCCCTAACTGCCCTTACTGCCCTTGAACTGAGTGGCTTGTTAGGCCATTTCAGTGTCAACCACATTGCTGTGGGTATGAAAGGCACAATTCAGCATAGTAGTGCCTCATCAGACCCTTTTCCTATCCTGAGTGGCGTGAAACAGGGCTGTGTTCTCGCATCTACACTGGTTGGGATCTTCTTCTCACTGCTGCTCTCACATGCCTTCAAGTCTTCAGAAGAAGGAATTTTCCTCCACACAAGATCAGATGGCAGGTTGTTCAACTTTGCCCATCTTAGAGCGAAGACCAAAGTACGGAAGGTCCTCATCATGGAACTCCTCTTTGCTGACAATGCTGCATTAACATCCCACACAGAAGAGTGTCTGCAGAGACTCATCGACAGGATTGCGGCTGCCTGCAACGAATTTGGCCTAACCATCAGCCTCAAGAAAACCAACATCATGGGACAGGACGTCAGAAATGCTCCATCCATCAACATCGGCGACCACGTTCTGGAAGTGGTTCAAGAGTTCACCTACCTAGGCTCAACTATCACCAATAACTTGTCTCTCGATGCAGAAATCAACAAGCGCATGGGAAAGGAGTCTGCTGCTATGTCCAGACTGGCCAAGAGTGTGTGGGAAAATGGCACACTAACACGGAACACAAAAGTCCGAGTGTATCAGGCCTGTGTCCTCAGTACCTTGCTCTACGGCAGCGAGGCCTGGACAATGTATGTCAATCAAGAGCAACGTCTCATTCCATCTTCACTGCCTCCGGAGAATCCTTAGCATCAGGTGGCAGGACTGTATCTCCAACACAGAAGCCCTCGAGGCAGCCAACATCCCTAGCACTTACACCCTACTGAGCCGGGGAAGACGGCAGGATCCCCAAGGACGCATTGTACAGTGAGCTCGTCACTGGTATCAGACCCACTGGGCATCCATGTCTCCGATTTAAGGACGTTTGCAAACACGACATGAAGTCCTGTGACATTGATCACAAGTCGTGGGAGTCAGTTGCCAGTGATTGCCAGAGCTGGTGGACAGCCATAAAGGCGGGGCTAAAGATTGGCAAGTCGAAGAGACTTAGCAGTTGGCAGGAAAAAAGACAGAATTGCAAGGATAGAGCCAACTGTGTAACAGCCCCGACAACCAATTTTATCTGCAGCGCATGTGGAAGAGTCGTTCACTCGAGAATTGGCCTTTATAGCCACACCAGGCACTGCTCCACAAACCACTGACTGCCTCTAGGCACTTACCCATTGTCTCTTGAGACAAGGTGGCCAAAGAAGAAGGAGGAGGAGGAGGAGGACAAATGTAGGTCCATCACAGGCAGAGACAGGAGAATTTATGATGGAGAATAGGGAAATGACGGAGAAACTAAACTAATACTTTGTGTCTGTCTTCACGGAGGAAGAGACAGAAAATCTCTCAGAAATACTAGGGAACCAAGGGACTTGTGAAAATGAGGAACTGAAAGAAATTATGAAAGAGGTAGTACTCAAAAAATTAACTGGATTGAAGGTTGATAAATTCCCTGGACCAGATGAGCTACATGCCAGAGTGTTGAAGGAGGTGGCCAAAGAGAGAGTGGATGCATTGGTGGTTATCTTTCAAAATTCTATAGATTCTGGAAAGGTTCCCGCAGATTGGAAAGTAGCAAATGTAACCCCACTATTTAAGAAAGGAGGGAGGGAGAAAACAGGGAACTATAGACTTGTTAGTTTGACATCAGCAGTAGGGAAAATGTTAGAACCTATTATAAAGGACGTAATAACTAGACACTTAGAAAATAATGATATGATTGGGCAGAATCAACAGATTTGTGAAAGGGAAATCATCTTTGACAAACCTGTTGAATTTTTTTTGAGGACGTTACTTAGCATAGATAAAGGAGAACCAGTGGATGTGGTGTATTTGGATTTCCAGAAGGCTTTTGATAAGGTCCCACACAGGAGGTTCGTAAACAAAATTAGAGCACATGGGATTAGGAGTAATATACTGGAATGGATTGGGGGTAATATACTGGTACGGATTGAAATTTGGTTAACAGACAGAAAACGGAGAGTAGGAATGAACAGGTCATTCTCAGGATGGCAGACTGTTACTAGTGGGGTACCGCAAGGATCAATGCTGGGGCCACAAATGTTCACAATCTATTTAAATGATTTGGATGTGGGGACCATATAAAATATTTCAAAATTTGTTGATTACACAAAACTAGATGGAATGTAAGTTGTGAGGAGGATGCAAGGGGATTTGGAGAGTCTAACTGAATGGGCAAGAACATGGCAGATGGAATATAATGTGAATAAGTGTGAAGTTATCCACTTTGGTAGAAAAAAACCCAAAATGACAGAGTATTTCTTAAATGGTGAGAGGTTGGGAAGTGTTGATGTCCAAAGGGACCTGGGTGTCCTTGTTCATCAGTCACAAAAAGCCAGCATGCAGGTGCAGCAAGCAATTAGGAAGGCAAATGGTATGTTGGCTTTCATCGCAAGGAGTTTTGAGTACAGGAGTAAAGATGTATTGCTGCAATTGTATGTAGCCTTGGTGAGACCGCACCTGAAGTATTATGTAGAGTTTTGGTCTCCTCATCTAAGGAACTTGCCATAGACGGAGTGCAACAGAGGTTCACCAGACTAATCCCTGGGATGGTGGGATTGTCTTATGAGGAGTGATTGAGGAAACTGGGCATGTATTCTCTAGAGTTTCGAAGAATGAGAGATGATCACATTGAAATTTACAAAATACTTAGAGGGCGTAACAGGGTGGATGCAGCTAGGATGTTTCCCCTGGCTGGTGAGTCTAGAACCAGGGGCATAATCTCAGAATAAGGGGTAGGACATTTAAGATTGAGATTTGGAGGAATTTCTTCACTCAGAGGGTGGTGAATCTTTGGAATTCTCAACCCATGAGGGCTGTAGAAGCTCAATCATTGAGCATGTTCAAGACAGAAATCTATAGATAACTGGATACTAATGACGTCAAGAGATATGGGGATAGTGCAGGAAAGTGGCGTTGAGGTAGATGATAAACCATGATCTAACTGAATGGTGGAGCAGGCTTGGCGGGCTGAATGGCCTACTCCTGCTCCTATATTCCTATGAGATACAGCATACAGTTCTGGTCACCACATTACAGGAAGGACATAATTGCTCTGGAGAGAGTACAGGGGAGATTTACAAGAATGTTGCCAGGGCTTGAAAGTTGCAGCTATGAGGAAAGATTGGATAGGCTAGGGCTGTTTTCCTTAGAACAGAGGAGGTTGAGGGGTGACTTAATTGAGGTATACAAAATTATGAGGGGCCTGGATAGAGTAGACAGGAAGGACCAGTTTCCCCCAGCGGAGAGATCAATTACCAGGGGGCACAGATTTAAGGTGATTGGTAGAAAGATTACAGGGGACATGAGGAAAAACCTTTTCACCCAAGGGTGGTGGGTGTCTGGACTTCACTACCCGGATCGGTGGTCGAGGCAAAAACCCACAACTCATTTTAAAGGTACCTGGACCCGCACCTAAAGTGCTGTAACCTGCAAGGCTACGGACGAGGTGCTGGAATGTGGGATTAAAATGGGTGACTAGCTTTTTCAGTCGGCACAAACAAGATGGACTGAATGGCCTCTTTCTGTGCTGTAACTTTTCTATGGTTTTCTGCAGGTTTGACAGTGCAAACAGTGAGAAATGGCTCATGGACACAGAGTCGAAACTAATGTAGGACCAAAATAAAAGCAGCTGCTGTGCTGTAATTGCCCCATTTCCTACTCAAATACATTCTTCCTTCAAGTCAATATAACTCCTTACTTACCTTGATTTTCAATTAATCTTATACTATGCATGTTTTTAAAACCCAAGTTTGATATTACCAAACCCCTTGTGATTTCTCCTATTTGCAACAGCTTTTGTGAGGGTTTTATACTATGGACCTTCACCTAGGTCACATTCCATATGTACACTGATGACACCCATCTTAACCTCCTCCAGTCCTACAACACTCAGACATCTCTATGCTTCTCCAAATCTGCCTTCTTGCACATCTCCGATTTCCATTGCCCCATCATTGGTGGTCATGCTTTCTGATACCTAGAACATAAATTTTGGAGTTCCTTCCCCGAACTTCTCTACCTATCTATGTGGCTCGGTGTCAAATTGCTGTTTGATAATGCACCTGTAAAGCACCTTGGAACATTCTAGATTTTTGTTGGGTCAGAGTATCAAGGGATATGGAACAAAGATAGGAAAATGGAGTTGAGCTGCAGATCTGTCATTGTCTAATATTCAAATCAGCATTTAATTTTTCAGTAGCCCACTGAATACAATAAAGCAGGTGTAACTAGTAGTAAGTGGTGAAGTAACTTTAAAGGAATATGTTACAAAGTGATATTATTTTTAAGACACGTCCTTTTGAGGGGAATGGGGAAGAATATGGTGTATACATCTGAACAGTCATATAATCCCAAAATGTCATAATAGGAGATATTGTTGTGCATACTACTGATACTACTGTCTTGCAGTTTTATATTGCCCCTGTGTCCTTAAACTGATCGGAAGTAGCTTGGGAATTGGGTAATTTATGTAGAATTGCCAGTCCCTCTTCTGACACAGTGTCAGCATGAATTTAGCATGATGGGAGTTCTACATAAACACCTGCTCATGTGCTATCAATAAGCTGCAGGTTTCTTTTTAGCATGAAAACGGATTGCACCTGAACAAAATCTGGGACAAATTTTCTTGCGGGATGATTTGCTAGGGCTGTTGGGGAGGGTTTAAACTAACTTGGCAGGGGTGTGGGAACATGGAGATAATACAAGAGAGAAACACCAAGGTACACAAAGAATTGGGAGAGACAGATAGCATTAGAGTACGAAATAGTAAAGTATTAGGTGGGGTCAGAGTGAGAGTGTTTAACAGTAATAGAGAAAGGGGTAGTTCCGTACTAGATGGGAATGGACTGAGAAGGACTTTGAGGAATGCAAAGACAGGATTACAATGCATGTGTGTAAATGCACTAAGTGTGAATAGGTTGGTGAACTACAAGTACAAATAGCAGTATGGGAATAAGACGGAGCGGCAATAATGGAAACATGGCTTAAAATGGCGAGGACTGGGCTCTTAATATACAAGGATATAAAGTGTTCAGAAAAGATAGCGAAGGAAAAAAGGGAGGTGGGGTGGCAGTACTGATCAGGGAAGACATTGCAGTGTTGGAAAGGGAGCATGTCCTTGAAGAGACAAGGACAGATTTCATTTGGTTAGAGCTGAGGAGCAAAAAGGGTATGATCATGTTACGGGGGGTATTCTATAGGCCTTCAAATAGTGAGAGAGAGATAGAGGAGCAAATCTGGAGGGAAATCACAGAGAAGTGCAAGAACTATAGAGTGGTGCTATTGGGGGACATTAATTACCCAAATATTGATTGGGATAATTTTAGTGTAAAGGGTACAGAGGGGGAGGAATTTCTGCAACGTGTTCAGGAGAATTCCCTTGATCAGTATGTTCTCAGCCCAACTAGAAAGAAGGCATTGCTGGATCTGTTACTGGGAAATGAGGTGGGCCAAGTGCACCAAGTGTCTGTGGGGAACACTTGGATAAAAGTGATCATCATATCAGAAGGTTTAGACTAGGAATACAGAAAAGCAAGAAGTAAAATAGGTAGAACTTATTGAAGGGGACTAATTTCAATGCAATGAGAAGGGATCCAGCAGGATAGAATGGAACCAAAGACTGACAGGAAGAGCTGTATTGGAACAATGCTTCAGGTACAGGCTAGGTTCATTCCAACAAGGGTAAAAGGTAGGGGAACCAATAACAGGGCTCCTTGCATGACAAGGGAGATAGAGATTATGGTGAAACAAAAAAAAGAGGGTATATGATGCCTGTCAGGTGAACTCATCAAGTGAGAACCAGGCCATATACAATAACTTGAGAGGGGAGGCGAAGAGGAAAATAAGACTGGCAAAGTGAGAATATGGGAATAGAATGACATTCAACATAAAAGGGAACCCAAAGATCTTCTACTGACATGTAAATAGTAAGCGAGTAGTAAGAGGTGGAATGGGGCCTATTAGGGACAAAAAGGGTAATATATGCTTAGAGGTGCAGGGCAAGGCTAATATCCTTAATGAGTACTTTGTATCAGTGCTCACTAAGGAAATGGAATCTGACAAAATATCAGTAGAAGCGGAGAGAGTAGAGGCAATGAATAGGGTAAAAAATGAGAAGGGGGTGCTACTAAAAGAGCTGTCTACGCTTAGGGTCAATACGTCACCTGGTCCTAATGGCTTGCATCCCAGGTTGCTAAAGGAAGTGGGGATGGAGATAGGGGAAGGGCTTCCCATAATCTTCCAATCTTCCCTCGTTATGAGGGAAGTGCCAGAGGATTGGAGAGTGGCAAATATGATACCTTTATTCAATAATGGGTGTTAGGACAGTCCTAGCAACTGCAGGCCAGTTAGTTTAACATCAATGATGGGTAAGGTTTTGGAAACAATAATCACGAAAATATCAACAGACTCTTGGGGATGTTCAAGTTAATTAAGGAGAGTCAGCACAGGTTTGTAAAAGGCAGATCATGCTTGATTAACCTAATTGAATTTTTTGATGAAGTAACAGGGAAGGTTGATGAAGGGAATGCGGTGGATGTTGTTTATATGGATTTTAAAAAAGCGTTTGATGATGTGCCAGATAGAAGGCTGGTTAACAAAATTGAGGGTCATGGAATAGGAGGGTCAGTGTCCATTTAGATTTTAAAAATTGGCTTAAGGACAGAAAACAGCGAGTTGTAGCAAATGGTTGATTTTCAGTCTGCAGGATGGTAGACACTGGTGTTCACCAAGGGTCAGTGCTGGGACCACTGCTTTTTTTTGCTTTATATGAATGACTTGGATGTTGAAACACAGTAGAATCTCAAAATTTGCTGATGACGCCAAACTTGGAGGTATGGCAAACAGTGAAGATGATATGAGCTGCCTGCAACAGGGCATAGATAGGCTAGCAGAATGGGCAGATGGGTGGCAGATGGAATTTAATACTGACACGTGTGAGGTGATGCATTTTGGCAGAAGGAATGGGGAGAGACAATATATACTTAATGGCACAGTTCTAAAGAGTCTGCAGGAACAGAGGGACTTGGGGATGCATGTGCATCAATCTTTGAAGGTGGCAGGACATATTGAGAGTGGTTAGTAAAGCATATGGGATCTTGGGATTCATAAATAGAGGGAGGAAAGTTATGCTGAATCTTTATAAAGCTCTGGTTAGACCCCAACTGGAGTATTGCGTCCAGTTCGGTCACCGCACTTCAGGAAGGATGCGAGGGTCCTTGAGAGGGTGCAGAGGAGATTTACCAGAATGGTTCCAGGGATGGGGGCTTTTAGTTACAAGGTTAGGTAGGAAAAGCTGGGTTTGTTCTCCTTAGAACAAAGGAGATTGAGGGGAGATTTAATAGAAGTGTACAAGATTTTGATAGGCTTAGAAAAGTTAGACAATGAAAAGCTATTCCCATTAGCTAATGGTACAAGGACTAGGGGACACAGATTGAAGGTTTGGGCAAGAGATGCAGGGGGAATATGAAGAACTTTTTTATGCAGTGGATGGTAATGATCTGGAACTCGCTGCCCACAAGGGTGGTGGAAGCAGAGACAATTACGTCAAAAGGAAATTGGATGGCCACTTGAGGGAAATAGACTTGCAGGGCTACCGGGATCGAGCGGGTGAGTAGGACTGGCAGGGTAGCTCCATGGAGAGCTGGCATGGACTTGATGGACCAAATGTCCTCTTTCTGTGCTATAAATGATTCTATAACTCTATGACAAATGAGAGGACTAAAGAGGTGAAGTGGGAGTAACTCAGAGGAATCAATTTATCTGTGGATGTTTCTCTGTAGGGGTGAGGGTAGGGTGCGGGCACAGGTAGGGGTAACTGAGAATCATCACCAAGAGTACAAAATTTTCCCTAAAAGACTGACCAATACCAATAAGCATACATCCATCTCCCATAATATCATTTCAGGATTGTGTCTGTTTGATGCATATTTGCCCTTTACCTCTTTCAATTGAGACAAACATTGGCTCAGATTTGCCCAAAATATATCTGGTCAAAATTAAGTTAGTGATCTGCTTGAACATATAGAACTTGGTAATACAACTGTATTGATTTTTGAAAGGTTCAACGGCTAAATAATTTGTTCTTTTGATATCAGAGTAATACTCACAATGTATCCAGTTCTCGGTATCTAATGAACTGGTCATCTACGAGTGTTGAAATGTTGTTATGAATTATCTTCCTAGATTGAGCAGAGATACAGAAAGATATAAAATCATTTTTGTCTTTATATGACAAGACACTTATAACAGCAAACAGCAATGAGTTCTTATCTACAGTCACTGGGCACGAAATTGGAGTCAGTAGCATCCATTGTTTGGGCACTAGAGGCGCTGTTTGTGGACCAAAATGGTGTCAGTTGTGCACTTGCATACCCTTCTACTGCGAATCATGCCAGACACCATAGTGGTGAAGGCATTAGCGAGCGCACAGATAATGTCCGCAGGAGGTTTGCAGAGCAGGAAGATCATGACTTCAATCAATGATTTGATGCCAGTGCTGCCATTTTGGAGCTCATCACTCCTGTCTATGTCCTCTCTCACATTGCTGAACATGCACTAAGCAGCAGGAATGAACCCCCACTTCACCCCATCCCCACACACCAGTGCTATTTAAGGAGATCATCTACTTACAGGTTCGTTCCTGGTTGATTTCTTCTGACTATTGATAGGATTTTATGTGTTTAGTGCTTTCTATAGTTGTTTCAAGTTGCAAAAATGGTGTGGTAGGTGCTGTAGGTCTTTTTCTTGACTTCAAGGCCTCTTGAAGTTGCTCCGAGACATGGATGCATTAGTAGGCATTCCCCTTGGAATAAAGAATAGCTGCAAGGATTGTACAGAGAGCATGCAGAGCAGGTCAAGCAGAAGAGGAAGGAGGAACAGAGGGAGAAAGGATCTCAGCAGGAGGCCATATCCATCCAGGATGTTCAGGGAGCAATTCTCCAGCCTGAAACTCAGAAAAGGACAATGTCTGAGAAATCTGCGTTTCAAAAAGGATGTCCTCACTGAAATCTGCCACCTGCTGCAGCCACAACTGCAACCTCAGAGCAGTCGAGGTTGCTTAAGGGGGGTCAAGGCTCCCTATTCAAAGACAGCTAACTTCATTTCATTCTCTCTTGCCAGAGACAGGCAAGCGGAGACAGCCCCTAATTTTGCAAGAATTGTAGGCTTTTCCATGGTGCAGGATGCCATTGACTGCACGCATATTGCTTTGCGGTACCACATGTCAAATCTGCTATGTACTGGAACCAAAAGGGATTCCAACTCTCAACGTCTGGCTGGTGTGTGACCATAGGCAGTGAATCACACAGGTCAATGTCCTGTATCCTGGCAGCAGTCACGATGCACTCATTCGGTGGACTCTGCTGTGCCAGCTCCTTTTGAGCCCCACAGCAAACCAAATGCTGGCTACGTGGCGACAAGGAATATCCACTGACGACACAGCTCATGATTCTGGTGTGCAACCCACACACATGCACAGCATGCAGACAATGAAAGCTATGCTGCTGCATACCACACAAAATGTGATAGAGCAGATCATTGGCAGGCTGGAACACTGCCTGGACCACTCTGGAGGAGCCCTATAGCACTTGGCAGAGCAGGTATCAAGATTCATTGTATTCTGTTGCATGCTGAACTATTCCACCATCATGATGGGACAGCCCTTGCCAACACTTATACGGCGAGCAGCTGAGGAGAAGGAGCATGAGGAGGATGAAGAGCTGGAAAAGGAAGGGAAGAGGAAACCTAGTCAGCCCCTTTCTGCTCAGGCTGTCCATCAAGAAATAACTCCAGTGTGATACCTGTAACTGCAACCAATTCCCCATTCACCAACTGTCCCACGCACCTTGCTTTCCCTCTGTCACTGATCATCCACTTGGCCACAATGCCTAAGTAAAAGCCACCACAAAATAAATATTCCAAACAAATGTTATAAATGAAATCATGTCAATTGCATACACATAAACTAATCACCTTAGTGCATTCCCTTGGTGCATGCTTTCTGTGTGCCTTTACCTGTCCTGGTGCAACAGTGCAGTACTGCCCCAGAAGCTGCAGCACGCCTTATGGAAGGCTTGTGATTTTCAATGGAGGAGACTGCTGATGGCTTTAGAGAACAACCTCAAGCAGCTCTGGGCCTAGAAGGCCCAGCTGTGGATTACATTTCAGCATGAGCTACAGCAGTGTGGGCTGGCTGACAGGCAAAAATAAGAGCACTAGTGGAGTGGAGAATGGGAGCATGAATGCTGTCATCCCGAGAGAAGACAGCAGGATCATGCTTCATGGAGCCAGTCCCATTCCCTCGGGGTGGTGCCTCAGCAATCCTAGTAATATGTTGGAGGACAGATTGCTGGACTGCTGTGACACTCTGAAAGCTCCTTTGAACACTGTAATCTATGATGGCAGCAAGTTGAACTTGCAGGACAGCAGTCTGTGCTTCCAATGCAGTACTCAGACGTTGGTTGGCTGCTGCTTGTGCTAAAATGGAAGTTGAGACATTGGCCATCAGATGCTGCATCATGCTTAGGTCCACAAGTGTGCGACCGTAGTTGACTACCGCTTCCAACTTGGAAAGGATGGACTCCAAACTCTGCACAAAGTCTCATGCCATGATGCTGGACTCTTCCATGCTCCTAGTCATTGAATGCAGCCTTTCAGGCAGGCCTGCCAATGCACCAAGCATTTTGTTGTGTGTGCCCATCGACCTTCTGTACAAAAGCAAACTACTGTGGCTGCTGGAAATAACGGTTCAGGTTGATGGCCTTTCATTAGAACAGTTTTGATGAAGGCTATCGATCTGCAATGTTGACTCTTTATCTCTCCACAGATGCTGCCCGACCTGCTGAGTATTTCCAGCATTTTGTGTTTTTATTTCAGCCTTCTTCTGTAGCCTGGCCCATTAACATCCTCATCTGAATCGTCTAAATTAGAACTTAAGTGCAACCTCACCCTCCAATGAGCTGGTACCTGTGTTATCCTTGCCCTGTGCCCCATATCCCACACATGCAGATCCCTCTATGCCATCCTCTAAATTACAGGCAACGTCAGTATCTGAGTTGGTGGCTATGAGTGTCAAATCAAGTGATGGTGCATTTTCATCATTATCTTCTTGGTCTTCCTCCACTGCCTGGCCAGGTTGCACTTCTTGAGTTTCTGAAAGGGAAAAGGCACAAGAATAAGATTGTGGTGAGGTGAGGGGGAAGTAAGAGATGCATGCTTACACCATCTGCAGCTTTTAAATCAGAAGAATTTGTGGGATGAGGGGGAATTGGAATTTGAGAAGAAGGATTAGATGTGAGGATACCATCATCTTCAATTGTTTCAGCCCTGCCTTTGGCCACAGCCTCAGCAGTAGAAGTTCTAAAAACGGCCAGTGCCATCTTCTCCATGAGGGTTAGGACGTGCAGGTGCGCCTGTGCCCCTGCCGGTAGCTCCTGCTGCCTTCGGTTGTGTGCCACCTTCTCCTGCAAGAGAGAGGAAAGCACCATTTCCAGCCGCAGTACACCTCCCCTTTAAGAAGTGCGGGTAGCTTTAACTGGTGCTGGCAAGTTGTGATTTTGGGCCCCTTGCTGATGCATGCGGCCAATCAACAGCACCGTTATTGCTGGCTGTGCACAGAAACCATTCCAATGAGTAGGCAGCACAAAGTTGGCATATTACTTGCATTGCAATCAATGAGAGAGGGTTTTCAGGGCTATCCAATTTAGCCCCCATTGTTCCCATTTCTTCAGGTCTCATTGGTCAAACATCTTCATATTCATAGAAGTTTCAACAGAAGAGGAGAGAGGCATTTATCTCATCATGTCATGCTAGTGCTGACTCCCCATTGGTGCTATGTACTCTAATCCAATTCCCTTGTTCTTTCCCCATACTGTTTTAATGTTTTTCATCCTCCTTTCTTTAGCAGCAAGCATGTGTCCTGCCATTTCCTGTGTTGTTCTTTGGCTTTTGGAGTTTGTGACAGTGATGTGGGTAGACTGTTCTAACAATTTTTCCAACTTTTCCTCCCTCCTTGTTGAAATCCTTTGACCCCTTTGTCCTGCAACTGTATCAAACACCCCAAGGTGAGATATGAGAGTTCTGACAATAGGTCGTTGATCTCAAACGTTAACTCTCTTTCTGTCTCCACAGATGCTGCCAGACTTGTTGAGCATTTCCTGCATTTCTCATTTATATTTCAGATTTCCAGCATCAGAAATATTTTGTTTTTGTTTGAGATAGGCCATTGATTATTTGGGGCAGTCAGGGATGACAAACCTATAATAAAAACAGAAATGCTATAAACACTCAGCAGATCTGGCAGCATCTGTGCAGGGAGAAAGAGAGTTAACTTTTCAGGTTGATGAGCCTATGTTCTACCATTCTGTACTACAACACCTTAGTGAATTGGGAATACTTAAATTATAAACATTGGCCTGGATTTTGCTCTGGGAAGTCATCCATTTTCCGTGCCAGAGCATTAATGAGTATGGTGGTCAGACCTACATCTGAAAGCCATCCCAAAAAGCTGAGTTTTCTCCAACCCAACTGGAGGCGGGCTTCTTCTACCTCTACTTGCCAGTTCCACTATAAGTAAAATGACAGTGAGAAGGCGGGGGTTCACTGACCTGTTCGATTTTCTTGTTTCCCACACCAGGTCTGCCTCCCCAAAATAATTGCCCACGAGTTACTGCCAAAGTAATGGTGACTTTAATGTCGCATGCCATTATTAATGTGCAAATCGTTCAGCAGCTTGTAGAGAGGAAGAGATACCATGTGAATTGCAAATCGCCATAAGTTGCTTAATGATTTGTACCATTCTGCCATTAACCTCAATCTCCGTGAATTTCACGAAGCTGCTGTGTTTGCACATTAATTGCCTATTAAACTTGCCGCAGAAAGTTAGGACTAGTACTTAACAGTATCAGTGCATTTTTATTGAGGAGATTTATGTTCATGCAATGCTGCTCAGCATCTCCAGCCCAGAAAGGCAACAGTTTAAACTGAGGAGTCTCATTCCTACAGGTAGGAAGTACACTGTTTGAGATTTTTCAAATTTAAAAATGTTGCAGTTTAACTTTCTCTCTTAATCCAAACTTTTATTCCCTCTCTCTATTTCTTTTTCTGTACCTGATTCGGCTTTACTCTCAAACCTCCTTTTTGCCATCCTTCCATGTCAGGTACAGGAAAAGGCGCACTTATGTCTATGTGGTACTTTTTCACATTCTACCCAAGATAGGTGAATCAGACTGCATGTAGTAAATTGGTGTTGATGATTTTAAAAATGTCAAATTTTTTCTTCCTTTTCCTTTCTTTCTCTCTCTAATTCACCTACTCCTTTGCCATTCATTTATTTATTTTATTTAGAGATACAGCACTGAAACAGGTCGTTCGGCCCACCGAGTCTGTGCTGACCATCAACCACCCATTTATACTAATCCTACACTAATCACATACTCCTACCACATCCCCACCTTCCCTATATTCCCCTACCACCTACCTATACTAGGGGCAATTTATAATGGCCAATTTACCTATCAGCCTGCAAGTCTTTGGCTGTGGGAGGAAACCGGAGCACCCAGCGAAAACCCACGCGGTCACAGGGAGAACTTGCAAACTCCACACAGGCAGTACCCAGAATTGAACCCGGGTCGCTGGAGCTGTGAGGCTGCAGTGCTAACCACTGCGCCACTGTGCCGCTCAATCCTTAAGTCTCATTTGTTGAGGAGATCGACCTGCTCCTGGTCCTGTTCTTCATCAAGGTCCCAAATGCCCTATTGCCCTTGCCATGCCATTATTAGTTCACACTTGTCAGCAACTTCCAGGGCAAAACATTTTTGAGCTGAAAGATGAGGGAAAAAGTCTAACTAACAGGGCATGCTGTAAGATGCCCTGTTCCAGCAAAATCTGAACCAACGTCTACTAATTGGATTGCTCAACAGAGAGCCGGAAAGGACTCGATGAGCTGAATATTCTCCTTCTGTACCATAACGACACCATATGGAAGAAATGTTTTCAGCGTGTTTGTCATCAGAAGGGAAATTCTATTAATGGTGAGGCTAGCAAACTTCAGCTGCTATCTGCCTCTCCCAACAGGATTTATTGCAGCAGACCACAAAACCTATTTCGTTCCTCAATACTGGGATCACTTTTGTTAGTTAATTGTCTGCCAATTCCTTAAGCTGCTGCAGCTTGGGCAGTGCCATACCAGCACAGTATTTCCCTCCCCCACAATGGGAGACTCTCTGTACAGAGCACAGATCTTTTAGGAATGGCCCTGCTCACTTAATTGACTCTGGCGCAGGAAAATGGGATAGTGTCACTACAGGATCATCCAGTAGACAGAAATTCCATCCTAATAGACATTTAGTGATGATCTAGCCCTGAAGGACCAATATTTTTTCCTCTGTACGTTCCAGTAAGAACAACCCAACTAAAGTCTAAATATCACTTTCTTTCTAGAAATTTTCTCAGTATTCTTGTGCACATACAAAAATGCAGAGGGAAAGAAAAGGTCACTGAAAAATACAGGGAGGAATGAGATTGCTGGTTTGTCTCTGGCATCTCCTCCCAAAACTTGAGAGATTAAGACGTATTTATGCTCAGACTTCCTTAGGAAATGGATGAATTGTTCATAGTTTGTGGACTTGATAAGCTACTGCTTTCTTATGTTCTTCTATAGGAAGAATGAGAGATGTAATGGAAAGGTTGATCATTAGGTGGGAGAGTTTCTACCTGAAAAAGAAACATTGATGGCTGATGGGTGACTGATGTGGATATCCACCATTTTATTGCTCTGTTGATCATGTTGCTAAAGTGATGGAACAGTCAAGTTACTTACAGTAGAGTTACATTGGAGGGAAATGATGGCACAACGAGAAGTCCTGCGTCGTCGCATTCGATTACTGAACCTGTACATGTACACATTTCTGGGTACACATCAAATGCTAGAAGGAACGATAAGATTGTAAATGAGTTAAAGTTAACAAATTTTATGCAGTATCATAAAGGCACGAATTATACCTTGGTTTGATTGGGGAAGATTTTCTGTACACAAAGTGAGAGATGCAATGCTGGGAAATGGAATACTTTTTTCATTTGAGGGCTTAAGTCCTGATTTTAACTCTGCCCCCCCCCCCCCCCCCCCCGCATGCCCAAAAATGGGAGTGCTGGAATTTCTTGGCCATAGATTACATTATCTCTCATATAGAAAACAACAGCAACCTACAAACAGAATAAAATATCTGTTTACTCACAACAATTCTTTGATTCTTCAATATGCTGAACTTGGTCAAAGTACCAATCTACAAGGTTCGGCCAGCCGTGGAGGTCAACTGAAATGGGAAAAATTAAGCAAGTGATGCAGTAGATTATATCAAAGCTTCACTCTTGGGATAAACTCCAAAATGACTTACAAATCTGGACCCATCCAAAATTGAACCCCCTTGGAGGTATTTGAAGGAAATAAAACAGAATTTATGGCAACCCTACTTTGAAGGATTTAGATTGAGAAGATATATAAAAAGAAAGGCAATATACAAATACATAGTTTTGTTTTTATCCTGCGTGACACCATCAACAGAACTGTTTTGGACAAGTTACTGAGCCTAGCCTGGCCTAGCAGTATATGAGTTTCACCAATATCATTAGTATAGGGCTAAAAAAAAAAGTACTATTCGAAGGAATGCCGGGCATTCTCCTGCTGTTTCAGCCAAAATTCTGGCCTCAAGCAATATATCATCTATAAAAAAAAAATTGACTGGTCATTAATCTTATGACTGTGTATGTCACATTGTTGGTGCAGAATGACAGCTGTGTTAGCCAACCTAACAATAGATAAAGCATTTCAAGAAGTAATTAGTCACCTGATGCTTCGAACCAAAAAATATTATTTATTACAATAATCCTGGCATTTCAGGATGCTCATACCATCGCCTTTAATTAATCCTTGGCTCAGTGGTAACACTTGAGTCTCTGAGTCAGAAGGTCATGTATTCAAACTCCACTCTCATTAAGCATGTAATCTTAAATGGATACTCCATGCAGTGCTGAGGGATTGGGGCATTAGCAGAGGTGCTGTCTTTCAGATGAGATGTTGAACAGGCAAATAGAGCCCAGGTTTATGTAAATGTAAAAGATTCATGGCACTATTTGAAGAAGAGCAGGGGAGTTCTCCCAGTGTTTATTGTTCAAACAGCATCCAAGTCATCTATCTCAATGCTACTTGTGGAACTTTGCTGTGTGCAGATTAGCTGCCCTGTTTGACCATACGATAATAGCGGCTACACCTCAAAAAATTATAATTCATTGGCTCTGAAGTGCTTTGGAGATGAAAGGCTCTGTATAAACACTAGTCTTTTCTTTACTAATATCCTGTCTTCAAGAATCTTGTTTACAAACCCTTTCCCTTACTCCCACAACCTGTCCAATCCAATGTCTCAGCCATGTCGTACAGTCATGTGCCTACTCCCTTCATGCCTCTCCCTTCCAGTGGTAGAGTTTTCAACTGTGTTGCCCTATCTGGAATTCCTTCTCTAAGGCTGGAATTTTATGTTGGTCTGGAGGCCCCACCCACTGGCCAAAAAGTCTGGGGCGAGCCCGCCTCCAACCGGCCTGGATGTCACGCAGTGATTTTACATGGCCCAGGCCCTTAATTGGCCTCGGGTGGGACTTCTACCCCTCTAAGGCAGGAAATCCCACCTCCAAGAGCTCCCGGCTAATCAGCGGGCCGGCAGCTCTCAGTCCCAGCAATACCACCGGGAGAGGTGGCTACTGCTAGGACTGTACCGAAGGAGAGGAGCAACAATGGAGGCAGCCCCGGAATCAAGGTAAGTGTATGGGGCCTCACTGGGGACAATTGGCCTGGCCCCGGCGAGGCAAAGGGGATGGGGTCGGTTGAGGGGGTGGAGGAATGTGCTGCAGTGAGCGTAGCTTGTGCCTTGGGGGGACCCTCCGTGTGGCACAGGGTGTCCAATCAGGAGGGCCCCTTCCCCAGCCTGCAAGGCGGCCACCAGGTTTTACTAGGCAGCTTCCTGGGGGTCCAGAGCCACCTGCCTACCACTGGTAATATACCAGTGGCAGTGGGAGGAGGCCCTTGAGTAGCAGTTAATTGGCCACTTAAGGGCTTTAACTGGCCTGGGGCGGGCAGACCGTTTCTCACTGCTCATAAAATTGCAGTGGGGGTAGGAAGGCGACGGGAACAGAAGCCCCGCCTCCCACTCAATTTTACGCTCCCTCCCGCCTCCAGCCCGCTCCTGCTTGGGGTGCAAAATTCCAGCCTAAGTCTCTTTGCCTAGGTACTTCTATCTCCCATTTTAAAGCCTACTTTATCAACCATATATTTAGTTATCTCTCCTAATTTCTACTCCTGCTCAATGTCCATACTATGTAAAGAGCTGTTTGAGATTTTATTGTTTTAAAGATGCTGTATAAATGAAAGTTATTGTTGTTGTTATATGCCCTGATGATGTTATTCACTTTTGCTGTTTAAACGTTTTTATAAATCAACTCAGATGGATAGAAAAAACTAAAATAGATGAAAAGTCAATCCTTTTTAAATCTATATTTTTACATGACAGCTGATGGTAAAAGTTGTTTTTTGTTGGGAACCATGCAGCAACCTGGAAGTTACCATGCAGGCCAGTATCAAGATTGCCCCTTTAGCGGCTATGCAAAATTTTAAAGGTACCACGTATTCAAATGAACAGGCCAAGCACAACAAAAAAAAATTAGAGATAACATTGGCTGGGACTCGAGGGCTTATGATAAGAAGACTCTTCTTCAGAAGTGTACCTGCAATTCTATTCCTATTTTCTTTCCAATAGTTGTTTCAAGTGACTTATTCATTCTTAAATCTAACAGTGCCAGCAATTGGGAATAAACCAAGGTCAGTGTTTGATCTCTTGCACTAGTCTTCCTTGGATTACAGAAATTGGAAATATGATTTTCCTCAATACCCGACTACACTCTGGGCTGGATTTTATCGCAGGTTTCGGGACCCCCGACGTCGGCACCAAATGGGGGTCCCAAGCACACACTTAACAGCAGCAAGAATGGCAGCACAATCTTCCCAAAGGTGGCCTCCTAATTTCCCGCCTCCATGCTCACTGTCCTATTAAGGATGGTGGGCAGGTTCAGCTCTGGAGCCTTGGTAGTCCAACAGGAAGAGGTGGGCACTGCTAAGGCAGGTCAGGGACTGCGAGGGTGCCACAATATGGAGGCGATTTGGGGGGCATGGATCCAAAATAAAAATTATGAGAGGGCAAACCTCCGTCTCAATTGAGCTGGCAGCCTCTGAGCATGGCGGACGGGTTGCTCAGCTGGTAGCAAAATGCCAGCCGCAAAATGTTGGCACGTCTGCAAAAGCTCCCCTAATAAGGGCCTTAAACATCTTAATTGGCTGCCCACCTCTGAGCAGGCAGCCGATCCTGTTCCCAGCCTGCTTCTGGGGAAGTTCCCAGGTGGCTTCCCCTCTATTTTCCTGGCCTCCTCTCCCCCACCTTCAAGCCCACCATCATAGAGCTAGGAAAATTCAGCCCTCTCTTTTTCAACAGAACTAACAACAGCAAGATACCAATTGCTCTTGCCTATTTCTCAGAAGTTTTGTCATTGGTTTCAGACGATCTGTATCATCCAGACTCTGGAAGTCAGTTGAGGTAAAGATAATGTCAATGTTTATTATAGATTTATATGTTATTTAACCCTATTTTGATGAGGCTGGGGCAAAGTTCTCTTGTGATATTGTAAGGTTCTTTAGCACAAAATCAATAATCCAACATGTTATCATCTGCTATCTCGTTTGTGGATGGAAAGCAAGACTCCCTTAAGAATTACTTCCAAGGAAAATAACAGCTGCTGGAAAATTATCTGGAGGCAGGTGTAACTTCATAGTACCAGGGGTTTTTCAGAACAGGTGTCTGTCAAATTGAAAGAACAGGTGTCTTATAATCTGCTGTCAAACACATACCCACAGACACAAATCACACAGACTGCTGTACCCAATGTCAACCTTTGCCCATACTGTACCTACCACAATTGTCCTCATCAGCTCCATTTTCACACTCTATGATCCCATTGCAGTGTAGAGGCTGTGGTAGACACACACTGAGATTGCCACAAGGGAAATATCCAAGGGGGCAGGATATGGATTGAAGGCTTGTATGAATTGCATTGGAGGCTGCAACAAGAAAATGCAAAGGTAAAATATATCAGTCCAAAAGTAAGCTTTCCAATTTGAAAATCCTATGCCATTACACTGCATGTTGGGAGATACATTTTAATCCAGAGTTAATTTGGAACTGGAAAAAAATAAATATTGCTAATCCTACCAAGACCATGAGTAATTCCTCAGGCCATACCGGTTAATACTGAAAATTGTTCTGCAGCCCACATTGTGCTGAACAATAATGTGCTCCTAACTTCATCAAGCAGTCAATGTACCAGTCAATAATTAATCCTTTCTGTTACTGCATTAAAGTTTTCAAGTGGACTCCACAGCTGACCAAACCTGTGCTCTGCACGGTGTGGTATTGATCTCATGTTGAATCCCTAGTCTGTGCTGTGCAGTAAAGGCAATGATTAGCATACTACAATTGGACTTGGGAAGAACAAATCTATTAAAAAGGTGCATAGTATGAGGCAAATGAGAATCAGTTGAGTAGGCCACTGCATGCATTTTCACTCCTGCATGCTGTATTCTCAAGGGACACAAGGGTTAAGCTCAGGCTATAATTCCTACTTTCTCTAAATTGTTAACCTTTCTCACCTGGACTTGTACCACATGGTACAAACTATGTAGAGAACAAACCAAACCATACTGTACAAGAAAAGCAAACTGTCCTTACCAGTGAAGCAGAACCCCAAACTATGTCAATTACCATTGCTGTATGTGGAACAAATATCTTCTGCAACTTCTAATAAAAAGTAGCATTTTTGAAATTGATGTTAAAGGACATTTGTGCTGCAGTATAAAGGAAGCATTACCATACATTGACTGCCATATCAGATCTGGGAGTGCTTCCTGGGATGTTATAGGAATACTGCATGATAGATCGAATCCATGCAGTACCCCATCTGAGATTGCTTGATGCTGACAATGAGTGCAAAAAATGGAAAAGTGTTGCATTCTCTAGCACAATAGCCTATGCAATTTTTTGCAGCGCAGAAACAGCCCATTCAGTCCAATAAGTCCATTTCGGTGTTTATGCCCCACACGAGCCTCCTCCCACCATACTTCATCTAAGCCCACCAACATGTTCTTCTAATCCTTTCTCACTCATGTACTTATCTAGCTTCCCCTTAAATGCATTTATACTATTCACCTCAACTACACCCTGCAGTAGCAAGTTTCACATACTAACCATTCTCTAGGCAAAATGTTTCTTCTGAATTCCCTGTTGGATTTAATAGTGACTATCTTATATTTATGGCCCCTTGTTCTGGTCTTGCCTGCACATGGAAACATTTTCTCTACATCTACACTTTAGCAAACCTTTCATATCTTGAAGACCTCTGTCAGGACACCCTTCAGTCTTCCTTTTCCTAGAGAAAAGAATTTCAGCCTGCTTAATCTTTCATGATAGGTCTAACCGCTCAATTTTGGTATCATTCTAGTAAATCTTTTTTTGCACCTTGTCCAGTGTCTCTATGTCCTTTTTATGATGTGGAGATCAGAACTATTTGCAGTACTCCAAATGTGGTCTATAGGTTTAACACACCTTGCTGGCTTTTCAGTTGTATTCCTCTAGAAATGAATGCCAGTGCTTTCTTTTCTTTTTTTATGGCCTTTTTAACCTGTGTCACTACTTTTAGTGATTTGTGTATATGTAGCCACTCTTCCTCTCCACCATTTGGACATTTATTTTCCAAGGAGTATTGGCCTCCTTATTCTTCCTAACAAAATGTATTACCTCACACTTATCTATCTTGAAGTTCATTTGCCAATTTCGTGCCCATCTACAAATTTATTGATGTCTTCCTGTATTTTGTCGCAGTTCTCCTCGATGTTAACTTTACCTCCCATCCGCAAATTTTGAAATTGCGCTTCCCATCAGGAATCCAAATTGTTTATGTAAATGGTGAACAGTGATCCCAACACCACTTCCCAATCTGAGTAACTAACTTTAACCCCTATTCCCTGTTTTGTACCCAGCTTGCTATCCATTCTACTAATTGTAATCTGATTTCACATGTTCTGACCTTAGTCATGGGTCTACTATGCAATACTCCTTTGTACTTTTTCTGTTACTTCTTCAAAGAATTCAATAATGTTGATCAATCATGACCTTCCCTTTTGGAATCCATACTGACTACTCTTTATTATATTTTCAGTTGCTTAATGTTTTCCTATTACATCTTTGATTCAGGTTTCAATTATTTTTCCTAACACCGACATTAAGCTAACTGATCTATATTTCCCTGGATGTTCTATTTGCCTTTTTATATATAGGAATCACAATAACTGCCTGCCAGTCCTCTGACATTTTCCCCCTTTTTGAATTTTTTATGTATATGTAATAGGGCCTCTGCTATCTCAGCCTTAACTTCTTTTAATATGCAGATGCAATCCACCAGAACCTGCGATCTTATTCTAAGTTTGATTAGTTTATCAGTTATCTCCCCCACTTCTTCCTTAAATGTCTTTACATCCTTTCCAAACTCTTCTTCTAACGTTATGTCTATTGTTTAATGTTTCTGCCATTTCACTGTCATTACCTGTGAGTTTATCGTGTGTATCTCTTATTGGCCATAACCTTATCCTGATTTTTGTTTTGTTATTAATGTGTCTGGAGAATACTTTATTATTTATTTTTATATTATTTGATAATTTAATTTCAAATTCTCTCTTTCCCTTCTTAATTCTTTATTAGACTTCTTTCCTAACCTTTCTCTATTCCCTTTTGTCATCCTCTCCTTTGTTCTTTATGTACTTAGTGTATGGCTTTTTCCTTAGTTTCAATTTTGACCTTTTTTAAAAATTCATCCATGATGTGTCATTACTGGCTAGTTTGTTCTTGCTTTTTAGTGTGTATATTTAACCTAGACTTCATTGATCACCATTTTAAATTTTACCTATTTAAGTATTCCAAAAAGAGTCATGTGAAAATTAAGGAGTTTGTCCATTTTATTTCTAGGCTAGCATTTGCTGTTATTAATTTGCAAAACCTCGAGGGATCTCTTAATTTGAAGAATGGCTTCAATAAAATAAAAAATCCTCCGTTTACATTTTTGGTTTCAGTCCTCCAAAGATTAAAGTTTTGCATATTAATAATGACTTCCATGAGGTCTGTTTCCTGTGCTTTTTCCAAACCCATTCTTCACTTAATCTAAAACTCATTGTAATAGGATAACAAAATGTTCTTTTCTTTTCTGACCCTCCTGGTTATGAATTTGTTCCTAATCTTTGCCCTTATTGAATTATGTATAACATGTCTTGGAACAAGTGTTGAGGTTTTGGCTACAGTGACCGATTTAAATGTTGAAACAATATCAACAACTTTTTGACATTCTACAGTCCTCCAGTAGGTCTGCTGCAGCCACAGTTTTGTAAAGCCAGCACAAAGCATTTTCACTTCTCACCATATTGCAGTTATAGTGTAAATGCAACCTGAATCTAAAGTCAAGACCCAGCTTGATACCAGAGTAAAATGGAGTGAAACTTCCTGAAAGATCACGTCTCACCATGCTTCACTTGGAATCAGTGTGGACTGTAACACCTAAGTTACAGTACACAAGTTTAGTGTCAGTGCAACGCTAAAACTATTTTGCACCAATGCTGAACTTGTACTGTAAACGTTTACAAAAATGTCTCCCACAAAAAAGGTAATCCTGCATTACAGATAAGAACATAAAAAGCAGAGAAAGGGAAACTGTCATTTGGCCTAAAAAAAACCTACTCTTTCCACAGATTGAGTACAATATAATCTATCAGCGTTTAGAGGATTAACCTAGGAGAACAGGTTGCATAAACTTGCCTTGTATTCCCTTGAGTATAGATGATTGGGAGACGATCTGATCGAAGTGTTTAAAAAGTTATAAGGATTCAGTAGAGTAGACCAAGAAAAATTATGTCCTCTGATGGAAGAATCAAGAACGAGGGGACATAAAATTTTATGCCACCCAGCAGGTCAGTTGGTGGCATGAAATTGAGCCGGAGGCTCCGGGAGGCCTACCTGCTCCGCTCCTGCCTCCGGTCAACTTTATGGTGGTCGGGCGGGGGCGGGGGAATGGCCTGCCCAAGGCCAATCAAGGCCCTTAAGTGGCCACTTAAGGGCCCGCGCCCGTCTCCACGAGTATTTTACCCATGGCAAGCGGGCATGCTGGCCCGATTGAGGGCCGCCCCTGCCTCCCAACCCACCTCCGGGACCCAAGAGGCCACCCCCCCCACCCAAACAACCACCCTAGCCTCACCAGGGCACGACTGATGCCCCTGGTGAGGCATGCCCAATTTACCCACTCTCTGGAGTCCATGACATCGGCTGGGCTGCAGTCCCAGCAGTGGCCACCGCTCCCAGTGGCACTGCTGGGACTAAGAGCTGCTGGCCCGCTGATTGGCCGGCAGCTCACTGAGGCCGGTCCTCCTCCCTCAAGCGGGTGGGACAATTAAAACCCGGGGACCCGTAAAATACGAGACGGATCCCCAGGCTAGGCGGAAACGGGTTCACCACCGACTTTCACGTTGGGTGGCAAATTCCCGTCCGCCTAAGGTAAAAGCCAGCCCATAATCTTAAAATTAGAGCTAGGTCATTTCGAAGGGAAATCAGGAAACACTTTTTCACACAGAGGGTAGTAGAAATCTGAAATTCTTCCCCCCCAAAATGCTGTAAATGCTGGGGGACATTTGGAGCTTTCAAGACTGAGATTGATAGCTTTTTGTTAGCTAAGGATATGAAGGGGTATGGAGCTAAGGCGGGTAAATGAAATTGAGTAACAGATCGACCATGATATAACTAAACGGCAGAGCAGACTTGAATGGCTGACTCCTGTTCTTGTGTTCCTATCATGGATTTTATCACATCCGTGTAATGTCCTGAGGGAGAGGGCTACTTAAATCTTCTGAGCTCCCAAAAGCAAGGAAGTAAAATTTCAGAATAGCCTGCAATTTCCACAGCTAGTGTTACAGGCTTTCAGCTGTTCCCATCCTTCATAGAATCATAGAATCGTTACAGCACAGAAGGAGGCCTTTCGGCCCTTCATGTCCGTGCCGGCTCTCTGCAAGAGCAACTCACCTAATACCACTCGCTCACCCATAGCCCTGCAATTTTTTTCTCTTCAGATAATTATCCAATTCCTTTATGAAAGCCACAATTAAACCTGCCACCACCACACTCTCAGGCAGTGCATTCCAGATCCTAACCACTCACTGTGTAAAAAGGCTTTTCCTCATATCGCTGTTGCTTCTTTTGCCACTCACCTTAAATCCGTGTCCTCTGGTTCTGAACCCTTCTGCCAATGGGAACAGTTTCTTTCTATCAACTCTGTCCAGACCCCGTAATTTAACTTGTAAGTAAAAACACTTTTTTAAAAAAACAAGTGACTGCAAATGCAAAACCTCAGATAAAAATAGAGAGCGCTGGAAATATTCAACAAGTCAGGCAACATTTGTAAGGAAAGGAAAATGTTAATGTTTCAGGCATAGCCTGGCCCTCATCAGAATGCAAAGATATTTAAGATCAACAGCATATAAAAAGGGACAGAGTGAGGGAAAGGGAGGTGGATTAAAATGCTTCCACTTACACAAGAAAAGAAAGAAAAGAACTATGAGCGGTTAAATTAATTGGATGGAGAGCAGGAGATGATTGACAGAACTGGTAATGGCATAAGACAAAATCGTGATGAGAGACATAAAAAGGCAGATTCCAGAGAAAATGTGAATTTTTATAAAGCAGTTTAGTTAAATTGGAGGGGAGAAAGCAATGAAAATCTAGCAAAGTAGAGCCCCAACATATCCTGAATTTAGCCTCCTTTACCCAACAGTGCATTTTGGTTTCCAGCAAGTAGTTTTTTTAAGTGCAAAACTGTGGGGAATCTCTCCTATGTTACAGTGCAGATTAATTTGCTTTATCTCTCTTACTAAAGGGATGATGCTATCATTGAGGGTTGCTCACTCTAGTTGCATGTCTTCCTGGTGAGTTGGTCATGTGTTATTGATCACCAATAGCTCAGGTGTCTGGTGGAAACAAAAGGCAGGTCACCACCAGACAATTGAAAAGATAACAGAATATGGAATAAACAAATTTTAGAAAGAGCAAGAGAACTAGGAGAACAATGAAAATCGTTTGGAAAAGGTCCCTACACAGGTTACTGTGAGGTTAAAAAATAAACCATTTTTTCTGATTGGACAATTTTTCCACATACCCTTAGTTTCCTCTAGTTTGCTGGAGGTCTAAACCCACTCTATTACAACTCATCCAGATTGTCTCCCCTTCTCCTTTCCAAAACATTATAATGTGAATTATAAAATTCTAGGATCTCATCCTTACTGTCGAGTTATGGTCACCCATTCATTGGAGGAATATGTTATTTGAAGGATAACATTATTCCAGTTATTGAGATTCTAACTTATGAGGGATGATTAGGGAACTTTTTTTGTGTTCTCATTAATATGACGTGCAACTTTAAAACATCATAACGGGAGTTGACAAAACTGAATGAGGCAAGTAGTTTACTGTGGTGAAGGATTTAAATGTGGAGATACAGATTAATAGAGAAGGCCATTGACATGAACAGCATAAATGAGTTCAAGAAGCAACTCCATATCTTTCTAGAGAGAAAAGAGGTTGAAGGATATATAGCAGGTAGGTGAGATTGTGATATAGCAAAAGAGTAAAGGTGTGTTGTGCTTCACGGCATTTGATGTTTTTAATTTATTGACCTCACTAAAACATTGAAGAATTACGAATGACAGCAGTAACCCAGATGTGGTATTTGAACTTCAAGGCAGAATTGCAAAAATATTTCACACTTGGTCATTATGTGCACAATTCAGAACCTTTCAGTCAATAACCCCTTAACAGGAATCCAGATTAAGTAAGGATGGCTGTCGCTGAGCAGAGGATTATCACAATTAATTTAGGAAAAGAGATAGCATTGCAAGGAGCAGAATGGGAAATTCAAAAATACAAATCACAGAGGGAAAATCATCTTAATATTATGGGTGGAACAAAAGAAAAAAAATCTCCTTCCAGATTAAAACAAGGAAGCTGTAGAAAGCAGCAGCACACAATGTACAGGTTATTAAGGACCAAGCAGATGCCTAAATGTTGAAAGCATAAACTGGTTCTGGCTCAATAGAGCAAGCACTTGCAACAGTTTTAAAATATGTATAGTGTGAAATACAATCATGCTTCCTGATAACATAGAGGCAGCTAATGAGAGTGAGGAGTACATTCAGCTCACTTTAATAAGTGCCTACCTGAAGGGAATGAACATAAGAATTTATTACATCTCGAAACATTGCAAAAGCACTTCATGTACAATGAGTTTCTTTTGGAGTGCAATCAATTTTATGTGGGCCAATACTGCAGCTATTTTGTGAACAGCAGGCACCCACAAGTAGCAGTGAGATGAATGACCGGTTAATTTGCTTCTGGTAGCATTGATTGAAGGTGGAATGTTTGCCAGAATATCAGGAGAACTCCTTACTCGTCTTTCAGATGACATGTTAAACCAAGCCAAATGCTTGCTTGGATGGACGGAGCATAGATTTCTCCTAATGCTCTGCCCAACATTCCTCCATGTTTCCTGACAATTATGACAGTAAATATGCTTCAGAAGTAATCCACTTTTGTATGGTGGTTTGGGGCATGCTGAGAATGCGATAGATACAAACTCTTTCTTCTTCAAAAGATCATAGAATCTTTAATATCCACCTGAACCACAACCCACTGATTCAGAAGAAAGAGTATTATCTACTGAATCTAACTTAATCAGCTTAACCTAAACAACAGAAGAGCTAATGTTGGTCAATTTTGTAATCATTAAGGTGAGTGATATTAGTGCTGAGAAATTGAATACTGCTCCATTTTAAGCTCCTAACACAATAACTAGGAGCAGGAGTAGGCCATTCGGTCCCTCTAGCCTGCTCTGTCATTCAATAAGATCATGGCTGATCTGATTGTGGCCTTAACTCCACTTTCCTGTCAGCACCCCCCTCCCACCCCTCCAATAACCTTTGACTCCCTTGTAGATCAAAAATCTGTCTAACTTGAATATATTCAATGACCCAGTCTCCACTGCCCTCTGGGGAAGAGAATTCCAAAGATTAACGACCCTCAGAGAAGAAATTACTCCTCATCTCCATCTTAAATGGGAGACCCCTTATTTTGGAACTGTGCCCCCTAGTTCTATTTCCCCCACAAGGGGAAACATCCTCTCAGTATATACCCTGTCAAACCCCCTCTCAATCTTCCAAACTCCAATCAGCATAGGCCCAACCTGCTCAACCTTTCCTCATAAGACAACCCCTTCATTCCAGGAATCAGCCAAGTGAACCTTCTCTGATCTGCTTCCAATGCAAGTATATCCCTGCTTAAGTAAAGAGACCAAAATTGTACGCAGTAATCTGGATGCAGTCTCTCTAATGCCCTGTACAGCTGTAGCAAGACTTCCCTACTTTTGTACTCCATCCCCCTTGCTATAAACTCTTGGGTGAAAATGGTTAAAAATAATTGCTGTTAATGTTATGTTTCAGGGCTGCGGTTTAAAGGCCGGCTACCCAACTCGAACCTGACAGGACCGGACGACATGTGTCAGGTTCGGGTCGGGTCGCACTTACGGATCCGGCATTTGGGCTCGGGTCAGGTCGGGCCGGGTCAGACACGCTCTATCAAAACCACCTTTCAAGTCCAAAAAGTATATTAAGATTGGAGCCACCTCTGGTGATGATAGTGGTAGAGATTTAGGGAGGGAATTCCTGAGCTTGGAGCCTTAGCAGCTGAAAGCATGGCATCCAAAGGTGGAGTAATTAAAATCAGGGATGCTGAACAGGCCAGAGCTGGAGGACATTACAGAGATAGGGAGGGGCGAGGCCATGGAGAGATTTGAAAACAAGGATGAGAATTTTAAAGTCGAGGCATTGTGTAGCCAAGAGCACAGGTGATGGGTGAACGGGACCTGATGTGAGTTAGGAAGCAGTCAGCAGAGTTTTGAATGACCTTAAATTTATGGAGGATATAATGAGTGAGGCCAACCAGGAGTGCATTGGAATAGTCAAATCTAGAGGTAACAAAGGAATGAATGAGGGTTTCAGCAGCAGATAATCTGAGGAAGGGGTGGAGTCGGGTGATGTTACAAAGGTGGAAATAGCCAACCTTAGTGATGGCGGCGATAAGTGATCAGATATGAAATCAAGGTTGTGACCAGTCTGGTACAGCCTCAGACAGTTGGCGGCGAGTTGGTGGCTGGGGAATGGAGTTTGTAGCGGGGCCCAAAGACAATTGCTGTGGCTTTCCAAATATTTAGTCGGAGGAAATTTCTGCTCATCCGGTACTGGATGTCTGACAAGCAATCTGATAATTTAGCAACAGTGGAGGCATGGAGTGAGGTGGTGGTGAGGTAGAGCTGGGTGTCATCAGTTTACATGTGGAAACTGATGCCATGTTTTGGGATGGTGTCACCGAGAGGCAACATGTAGATATGAAATAGGAGGGGGCCAAGGAGGACACCAGAGGTAATGGTGCAGGAGTGGGAAAAGAAGCCATTGCAGGTGATTATTGGGCTATGACTGGATAGATAAGAATGGTACCAGGCAAGTGCAGTGCCACCCAAGTGGACGACGGTGGAGAGGCTTTGGAGGAGTACGAGGAGGTGGTCAACACTGTCAAAGGCTGTAGACAGGTTGTGAAAAATGAGGAGGGATATGTTACCCTTGTCACAGTCACATAGGGTGTCATTTGTGTCTTTGATAAGAGCGATACAATGGCAAATGTGGAAACCTGCTTGGAGGGATTCGAACATGGAGTTCTGGGAAAGGTGGGCATGGATTTGAGAGGCAATAGTTTGATCAAGGACTCTGGAAGTTAGAGATGGGGTGGTAGTTTGCAAGGTCAGTGGGATGAAGAGTTGATTTTTTTTTAGGAAAGGGGTGATGACGACAGATTTAAAGGAGAGAGAACCATTAACAAGATTACCTAACTTGGGGACCAGGAGGGGAAGCTGGGTGATCAGCAGTTGATTGGGAATCGGCTCAAGGGAACAGGAGGTGGGTCTCATGGACAAGATGAGCTTGGAGAGGGCATGAGAGGAGATAGGAGAGAAACGAGAGGAAGATGTAAGTTCAAGGCTAGGGCAGGATGGAGTATTATAGAAAGTTTGGCCTGGTGGGCTAGGGGAAGGGAGGGAAGTGGCAGAGGCAGCTGATTGGATGGCCTCAATCTTAGTGACAAAAGTCCTTGACCTCCTCACACTCTCTGTTGGAGGTGAGGTTGGAAGAGACAGGGAAGACAGGTTTAAGAAGACAGTTTGCTATAGAGAAAAGAAGCAAAGTAAATGTATGGCAAAATATTTTCAACTCCAGCAGGGCTTTTAGGACAGAGAGGTGGCAAGCCAAGATGGAAATGGTTTCTTCAAGGAGAAATACAAAAAGGAAAAAAATAACTTCAGCCCAGTTTTTCTGGGGGCATGCAGCATTGTCGGGGGTATCGTCCTTTGATGGAGACCTTAAAACCAAGGCTGCATGCTCTTAACAGTGGATGTTAAAGATTCCTACTTAAAGCAGAACAAAAGTTCTCCAAATCCCCATACCTACTTTAATTCCTCACCTAGAATCAGATTAACCGATCACTCGTCCCATAGCTGCCTTTGAGATGTTGCTGCTGTCAGCCTTCCTAATCACTCCTTTACCACAGTGTCCCCTTTTCCCCTTATACCTCTATGAAGGACCTTGGCACATTTTTCTATGTTAAAGGTATTATATAAATATAAGTTGTTACTGTTGATGCTATTGTAAAATAGCTGCCTCATAACAAGCATTAAATTTCTAAAAGTAATTTTTGTAAAGTGTTACATAAATGCAAGTTTTTATTTACTGGTGTAACATGGGCAGGGATAACTTGAAAAAAACAATTTGTCAGAGAGACTGGAGTGAATGGCACATTTGATGCAAATTCAGCTTGACTCTCTCTCTCCCAAAATGAGTTCTGGTTGGTTTCAGTTGTATGTTTATGAACCTATTGCACATACTATCCATAATATGCAAGGGATTCTGGCGTAGGAAATCAAAATGTCAGGCTAGATCAATAGAAGAAGTTTTATTCTATACCTAACCTAAGTGACACCTGACTTTGGAGCACTTGACAGGACAATGTTGAGGGAGTTTAATTTTGCTGGCATTCGATATAATGCCTGACTTGTATGTACTTGATGTAGGAGAGTTAAAAGAGTTTTAGAAAACTCTAACCAATAAGAATGTTTTCTACAGAGTGAGAGTTTACTCAGCTGTCATTTTCTGTGGGAGAGTCTCACCATCAGGATCCCAAAAAGGGACTCTCAAAGTAAAAACACTATGGCTTTGCATTGTGTTTGAAATACCAGGACTCTGCCAAACTAATCATATCAGGCCATTTTCCTTATAACAAGTTTTGTCCAATTGAAAACAATGGAAATGCAGGCAGGACAGCACAAAGCTCCAGTACAAAGTGAATGGTCAGCATGACCCAATATATTCAACAGAACTGGTTCAATTGTGTTCTAAAAATGAAATGTACAGGTAAGTCAAATGGCAACGTGTACTATTGGACACACATCAGAGCCACATTAAGTTAGAAAGTGAAACCTGTATGCTGAGCAGCACCAAGAGTGTGGGTGACAATAAAAATTAGGGTAATTTTCAATAATACCACCACCCAATTCTAGTATAGCTTTTTATGTAAACAAAGCTGAACTCAAATAGATGCAGAAGGACCTCACAAACTCAAACCCTGTGACTTTCTGTTGGTTATAACTCTATTATAACATGTTCACTCTTGGTGCTTCCATATCTGGGCAAACAGGGGTGTGAATATCAGATAATTACTTCATCTTTCATTAACTGCTCATTGTAATGTAATTCAATTATCATGAGAAACTTATCACCTGAAGGGGAACAAGGGACCTCACTGATATTTGTCATATTTCTACTTTTTAACCTAAGGGGGTCATGTTGCCATGGCATTAATCTGTCATGCACTTCACTGTGTTTCTGTTGACACAATTATACCATCATGTCCGGCATCACTGATTTATCACCACTATTGTTTTAATAAAACCTGATTGAAATATTAAAACTGCTTTGGGACAAATAGCAGAAGCTGTGACAGAATCTCAAGGGCAATTAGGGATGGGCAATAAATGCTGGCCTAGCCAGCGACGCCTACATCCCTGAATGAATAAAAAAATATATCATAACTGTGACCCCTTTTCTTACAGTTGCCTGGCATAGCACTTTGGAGAATAAAAATTAAAGCCCTCAATTTTTTTCCCTTTGGCTTGCAATCATTAGTCCAATCCCACTTAAAGGAGAAATGTATTCTACTAAACTTACACAATCCTAAATAAAATTCCTGGAGCCCCTGACATTTGACAGATGACCAAATGTTTTGTCAAAGAGATAATTTTAATGTTCCCCTTCAAGGAGGAGAGAAAAATGGCAATGTGAAGGTATGGGGAGGGAATTCCAGAGCTCAGGATCCAGATGGCTGAATGCACAACCACCAAGGATGGAGCAAAGGAACTGGGAGATGCACAAAAGGCCAGTGGTGGAGGAATGCAGAATTCTTGGAGGGTTGTAGGTCTGAAGGAGATTACAGAGATAGAATCTGTGCCTTTACACAGGAGCAAAGTGGCAGATGAGTACTGCTGCAGAGGACTCAGATTAGGACCTCAATGGGGCAGCATACAGGAGAGTGCTGAATGGGTATACACATCAAAGTGCTGGTTACATTGGCTGGTCTTGCACACAGCCTCCTGTCATTGTCAAGGAGCATGGAGGAGTCCAGTTCCAACACAGAGCTTGCCCTCTTTGCAGCCTGCAGCCTTTGCTCCATCTCCCTGTCATGGTGCACTCCAAGAGGCACTGCCACTGCTGTCCCCTGTTGCAGCCTATGTGTGGACAGGTCACTATGAGGATGCAGCAACACGCTCTGACAAAACCAGAAACTCACCAAAACACCTCCGAGAACATTCCAGAGTACTTCCAGACACTTTGCAACAGAAAAGATCCAAAGAATTAACTAACTGCAATCAGGGCACATGGCCCTGTAAATAATGCCACTACAGAGCCCATGTTGCAGTTTCACACGTTTTTTACTGAGTAAATAATGCAGATGCTGCCTGGACATGTGTGAGATAATGGCTAAACATCATGTGTGATGTCAGGATAGCACTGAATCAGAACTTTCTGGATGCCCCTGTGTTGCATCCTTACCTTCCTCCTTTTTGGCCTCCTTGTCTCGAGAGACAATGGGTAAGCAGCTAGAGCTGGTTTGTGGAGCAGCGCCTGGAGTGGCTATAAAGGCCAATTCTAGAGTGACAGACTCTTCCACAGGCGCTGCAGGTGAAGTTGGTTGTCGGGGCTGTTACACAGTTGGCTTTCTCCTTACACTTCTGTCTCTTTTCCTGCTAACTGCTGAGTCTCTTTAACTCACCTCTCTTCAGCCCCACCTTTATAGCTGTCCGCCAACTCTGGCGATTGCTGGCAACTGGCTCCCACGACTTGTGGTCAATGTTGTAGGACTTTATGTCGCACTTGCAAATGTCTTTAAAGTGGAGACATGGACGGCCGATGGGTCTGATACCAGTGACGAGCTCACTGTACAATACATCCTTGGGGATCCTGCCATCTACCATGCGGCTCACATGGCCAAGCCATCTCAAGCGCTGCTGGCTCAGTAGGGCGTACATGCTGGGGATGTTGGCTGCCTCGAAGACTTCTGCGTTGGAGATATGGTCCTGCCACCTGAAGCCAAGGATTCTCCGGTGAGAGCTTAGGGTAATGATAATCAGAGATAAGGCTAGAGGTTGTGAATTAATAGGGGTTTGCGGGGGAGGGGGAGGGGAGGGTTCAGGTGAAGGGAGATTTAGAAATCCAAAGAGAAAGGTCAAGGCATCGAAACAGTATAGTATTGTGAGTAAAGACAAGCAGAATGGGACAGGAAGGGACAGAGCATTTAACAAAAATTGTACATCGGTGAATAAGGTCATTGCATTGAATCGAAGTAAAAGAATGAAATTAAAGTTCTTTATCTGAATGCATGAAGCATCTGCAATAAGAACTAGTGGCACAAATAGAGGTAAATGGTTTAGATCTTATCACCAGTACAGAGACATGGGGCTGAATTTTACCAGCTGCTTGACGCCGGGGGTGGTGGTGAGGAGGCCCGTAAAATTCTGCTGGGAGAGGGCTGCCATGACCCATCATGTCAAGAAGGCCCCGCCACATTGTTCTGGTGGAGGCAAGGCCTTGGTGCGGCCAACCTGCCGCCTGGCGGCGAGGCCTTCATTAAAATATTAAAATTAGCCACAATAACATGCTAATGAACCTACCTGATGCCGTTGGCTGTCCCACGCTGATTTCACAGCCAACCGGCTGCCACTCGCACACCTTTAGAACTCCGCTGGAGGGTGGCAGGGGGAGCGGGGAAAACTATCCCTATTGGTTGCAGGGATGGTGGGAAGGGGTTGAGGGTCAAAGGGAATAAATTTTTGGGGGGAAAGCGCAGGATATAAATAAAAGTTTTTTCTGGGAGGAGAGGGCAATTTATATTTAGATTACCCACTGGGGGGTGGGAGACGGGATTTAATGTTTTATTAAAATGTTACTTTTATTTCCCGGAAACCGGGACCTTGAAAAATTTAAATGTCACCAAAGGGCTTGAGGTCCTTTAAAAATGGTGGTACCACCTGCACGGTGGCGCCGGACGCCATTACCGGGGATGCGGTGGCCACCCCATCTACGTCATCGATAGCGGACGCTCCACCCCCTCCATTTAAATCAGCTGCTGCGCATAATATCGCGGGGGCTGTGTGGCGGCACTTCTGTGTCAGAAGGCCGCGCCTTCACAGCGTGCCGCCGCGAAGCGCAGCACGTTGATAAAATTCAGCCCATGGTTACAAGGTGATCAAGGTTGAGATATAAATATTCCAGGGTACACAATATTTCGGAAAGACAGACAGAATGGCAAAGGAGGAGGGGTAGCAGAGAGTAAAGGACATTCATGAAAAAGGATCTGGTCTCAGAAGATCATGAAGTAGAATCAGTATGGGTGGAAATTAGGAATAGCAAGAATTAGAAAACACTGGTGGGAGTAGTTTATAGGCCCCCTAACAGTAGTTATATCATCGGACAGAGCAATAAACAAGAAATTATTGGAGTTTGTAACAAAGAAAATGTAATAATTGTGGGGGACTTCACATAGACTGAGACAATGAGATTGGTAAGAAAGGTCTAGAAGATGTGTTTGTAGAATGTTTTCAGGACAGTTTCTTGGAACAATACGTTGTGGAATCGACTAGGGATAAAGCAATCTTAGATCTAGTATTGTGTATTGAAGCAGGGTTAATTGGCAATGTCATAGTAAAAGATCCACTGGGAAATAGTGATCATAATACCATTGAATTCCATGTTTAGTTTGAAAGTGACATACTCCAGTCACAAACAAGAATTTTAATCTTAAACAAAGCCAATTAGGTAGGTACGAGGGACGACCTGGCTACGGTAAATTGGATAAATAGACTAAAAGGTACGGCAGTAAAGGAACATTGGGAAACCTTTCAAGAAACAATTCAAAATGTTCAACAAAAATATGTTGTAAGTCTGAGGATTGGGAGTATTTTAGAAACCAGCAAAGTGCCCAAAAAATTGATTAAAAAAAAGAAAAAATAGAATGAGAATAAACTAGCCAGTAATATAAAAACAGATTGTAAGAGTTTTTATAGGTATATAAAAAGGAAGAGAGTTGCTAAAGTAAATATTGGTCCCTTAGAAGCAGAGACAGGAGAAATCGTCAATGGGAATGAAGAAATGGCAGAGGCATTGAACAAATAGTTTGTGTCTGTCTTCACAGTAGAAGACATTAGTTTCATACCAGAAATTGACAGTAATCTAGGTGCTAAGAAGAGTGAGGAAATTAAGGAAATTAATATGAGCAGAGAAAAATTATTGAAGAAATTTAAGGGACTAAAATCCAGGACCTAATGGCCAACACCGTTCTAAAAGAGATAGCTGCAGAGATAGTGGATTTACTCGCTATGATATTCCAAAATTCAGGAGCGGTCCCATCAGATTGGAAGTTGGCAAATGTTACATTGCTTTTCAAGAAGGGAGGGAGAGAGAAAACAGTGAACTACAGGCTAGTTAGCATAACTTCAGTCGTTGGGAAAATGCTGGAATCTATTATTAAGGAAGTCTCAACAATCCACTTAGAAAAGCACAGTATGATTAGAACAAGTCAACATGGTTTTACTAAAGGGAAATCCTGTTAGACAAATTTATTAAAGTTTTTTGAGGATGTAACTAGTAGGGTAGATAAAGGGGAAGCAACAGATGTATAATACCTGGATTTCCAAAAGGCATTTGATAAGGTGCCACACAAAAGGTTAATAGGCAAAAGATAAGTGTGGTAGTTGGGGGTAATATACTAGCATTAATAGAGGATTGGTTAATGGACAGGAAGCATAGTGTGGGCATAAATGGGCATTTTCAAGTTGGCAGGCAGTGAATAGTGGAGTGCCACAAGGATCAGTGCTGGGACCTCAGCTATTTACAATCAATTACTTAGATGAAGAGACAGAGAGTAATGTACCTAAGTTTGCTGATGATGAAAAGGTAGGTGGAAAGGTAAGCTGTGTCAGAGTCAGAGTTATACAGCACAGAAACCGGTCCTTCAGCCCACCGTGTCTGCGCTGGCCATCAAGCACCTATCTATTCTAATCCCATTTTTCAGCACTAGGCCCTTGGCCTTGTATACAATGGCGTTTTAAGTGCTCATCTAAATACTTCTTAAATGTTGTGAGGGTTCTTGCCTCTACCACCCCCTCAGGCAGTGTGTTCCAGATTCCTATCACCCTCTGGGTGAAAAAAGATTTCCCCAAATCCCCTCTAAACCTCCTGCCCCTTACCTTAAATCTATGACCCCTGGCTATTGACACCTCTACAAAGGGAAAATGTTTCTTCCTATCTATCCTATCTATGCCCCTCATAATTTTGTATACCTCAATCAGGTCCCCACTCAGCCTTCTCTGCTCTAAGGAAAACAACCCTCGCCTATCCAGTCTCTCTTCATAGCTGAAATGCTCCAACCCAGGCAACATCCTGGTGAATCTCCTCTGCACCCTCTCCAGTGCAATTACATCCTTCCTATAGGGTAGGACACAGAGGCTGCAAAGATATATAGACAGGTTTGAGTGGGCAACAAGATGGCAGATGGAGTATAGCATAGGGAAGTGTGCAGTTGTTCACTTTGATTGTAAGAATAGAAAAGCAGAATATTTTTTAAAAGGTGTGCAACTTGTCAGTGTTGATGTTCAAAGAGACTTGGATGTGCTTGTACAAGGAATACAGAAAGTTAGCATGCAGGTACGACAAGCAATTAGGAAGGCAACTGGCATGTTGGCCTTTCTTGCAAGGGGATTGGAGTACAGGAATAAAGAGGTCTTGCTACAATTGTACAGAATTTGGTGAGACCATATTTGGAGTACTGTGTGCAGTTTTGGTCTCCACATCGAAGAAAGGATATACTTGCATTGGAGGCAGTACAGCAAAGGTTCACTAAATTGGTCCCTGGGATGAAAAGGTTGTTCTATGATGAGAAGCTGAGTAAATTGGACCTATATTGTCTGGAGTTTAGAAGAATGAGAGGCGATCTCTTTGAAACATACAAGATTCTGAAGGGGCTGGAGAGGGTAGACGCTGAGAGATTGTTTCTGCTGCTCGGGGAATCTAAAACATGGGGGCACAGTCTCAGGATAAAGGGCTGATCATTTAGGACTGAGATGAGGAGAAATTACTTCACTCAAAGGGTTGTGAGTCTTTGAAATTCTCTACCCCAGAGGGTTGTGGATGTTGCATCATTGAATACATTTAAGGCTGGGATAGACAGATTTTTGGTCTCTCAGGGAATCAAGGGATATGACGAGCGAGTGGGAAAGTGGAATTGAAAGCTAAGATCAGCCATAATCATATTGAATGGTGGAGCAGACTTGATGGGCCATATGCTGTACTCCTGCACCTATTTCTTGTGTTCTTGTGATCCTGCCCGAACACCATGCGAGCCATGCAGGAAGCGGCTGGTGGTGTGGGAGCACCGGTATAGCTGCACAAGGCCCCGTAAATGATTAATGTAAAAAAAAACACTGTCCTCCAGGAATAGGGCCTGATACTCCCACCTGATTTAGCCTTCATGTGACTGAAGTTCCACACTATGTGGTTGAATTAGGGCAATTAAAGAGGAGCAATCAATTCTACCTTGTTAGTGTTGCCTACGTCCCAAGATCAGAAACAAATCTAGTTTCCACTCTTACATACTTTTTTTCCAAACTGCAGAATAATTCCAGTAAATCAGCCTTTGCTTTTACAATTGCAACTAACAGTTCTTATTCATTTAAGCATTAGCATCAAGCAATCCTCATTATCCCATCCTATCCATTATTATTCACTGTCTCACCAACATTAAGCAATCCTCACTGTACTAACCTATGGTATAGTACCCATTGGATGAAGAGGTTATCATTGTAACTGATATTTAAGGAGCTCATAAATGGTCATTTACCACTGAAGCATGCTTGTAATCAGTGCTGGTTTATTAACACTGACTGTAATTTCATAATATTTACTCTGCTTATTACTAATGTTCTGTTGTTTGGAATACTTTATTGTAACTGCATTAAGTTTTTTGTTCATGCTATTATTTCATTGTGCGCACAAGATCTTACTGATGAACCTTGAAATGAAACATTTTTTTCTGTTAAATTTTGTCACTCTACTTGAAGACTTTAAATAAATAGATATAATATTAAGGAACATTGGGAGAGAATGCTGTGATTAAAAATCAGTTGGCAATGCCAGATTACATGCGACATCTATTAATATATAGAACAGTTTCAATATCTGTTTCTAACCATTCATTCATATCTATTGCTTTAGTTACTTATTGCTCAAGGTCCAAGTCCAAGGAAGTAATACTGAACATTCATAGTTTTCCATCCATTTTTGGAACCCGCAATGTAGTTAGGCATAGATAGGCATGGGGACTTGGCAAAAAAATACAACAAAGAGGCAGGTGTGCTAGTTTCAAGATAAAAAAAATCATTAAGCTGTAGCGATGATCCGAGATCATTTCCTTTTCTTTAGAAAAACATTGGTGGTGGGTAGGAAACTATGAGGATAATGTTATGGTTGTGATTATACAGCACTAAGTTAAAGAGAAATCAAATTAGACAAGTCCGTCTCTTCTAAAGTTGTAAACTGATAAACCAAGTGTGGTGAATTTAGAATCGGTAGAATCTTTAACAAAAGACAAGTTCATGATTAGGGAGGATGAGAGAAGTTACAGGATTGTTGTTGAGATAATATGGAATGAAAAGTTACAGTCTTGGGGCAGGAGCAGGATCCAGTGCAGCAATACAGGACTGATGTTCCGAAGAAGGGTCACTGACCCGAAATGTTAACTCTGCTTCTCTCTCCACAGGTGCTGCCAGACCTGCTGAGTATTTCCAGCATTTCTTGTTTTTAATACAGGACTGATGTTGGGATAATAGTTGGTACTGGGACAGGATTCTGTGGAAGGATACAAGCTTGTGGCTGAGGAAATATTGGTTGGACAGGATAGAAAAAGCATTCCTTTCAACATCAGGGAAATGTTCCAAAAGAGATTCATAATTTTAAAAAAGCAAGACAGCTTTGAAATCTATAAGGCGCTGTGTTCATTTTTCAGAATGAGGTACATCAGAATAGGTCACATTGTTCAACCACAATGAGTGACTCTTGCTCCAAATAACAGATGCTGATAGTCCAGGAATATAATCTCAAGAAACATTTAAATTGGAGCTAGCTTCCTCAAAGTGGAACTTGATTCTTTCATATCCTTCTTACATTATTTCTTTTTTGTTTTAAATCTGAAAGCAGCCTTTGGCTATGTTGGAAAGACTGTTTGTGGCCTTCTCTTGTCTAAAACGACTTGCATTTATATAGCGCATTTCACAACCTCAGGACATCCCAAGGCACAATACTGCCAATTAAGTACATTTTGAAGTGTGGTAACTGTTGTAATATAGGAAACATGGCAGCCAATTTGCACGTAACAAACTCCCACAACAGCAATGAGATAATGACCATATAATCTGTTAGTTGAGGGATAAATGTTGGCCAATATACTGGGGATAACTCCCTTGCTCTTCTTCTAAATAGTGCCATGGGATCTTTTACATCCAACTAAAAGGGCTAAGAGAACCTTGGTTTAATGTCTCATCCAAAGGACAGAACTTCCAACAGTGCAACAATCCCTCAGTACTGCACTGGAGCGTTAGCCTAGATTTTGAGATCATGCCTCTGGAGTGGAACTTCAATCCACAACTGATTCACAGGCAAGTGTGCTACCAACTGAGCCACAGCTAGCACAATACTGACTGCAGCTTGAGATACAAGGTGGATCCAGAGCTCTATGTGCTTTACATTTTACTTCACCCATGGGATAGAGCATTTATTTATAGCCCATCCCCAATTGCCCTTGAGAAGGTGGTGATGGACTGCCTTTTTGAACCGCTGGAGTCCATGTGGTGTAGGTACACCCGCAGTGCTATGAGGGAGGAAGTTCAGGATTTTGATCCTGAGACATTTATTTGTTGGGAAGGCCAGGTCTTTCAGTAGACTGCAACATGAAGAAATCTATTATTTAATTGATAAAAAATGTTTCTAAAAAGCTTCTTTTTAAATTTATTCTTTGTAACTGAACCTGTAGTATTTAATAGTGTGTTATCATCTGGTGATTAATGAAATGTTGCAGCTGAATACTCTCTTTGAAGCAGTTTACAACAATAATTTGCATATACATACAATGGCCTGTTTCTGTGCTGTGGGCTTGATCTAACTAGAAGGACACAGCATTTACAGGACAGAGCCGGCCATTCAGTCCAACTGGTCCATACCAGCGTTAATGCCCCACACACAAAGTCTCCTCGGACCCCTCAACATCTAACTCTATCAGAATAACCTTTTCCTTTCTCCCTCATGTGCTTATTTAGCTTCCCCTGAAAAGGCATCTATGCTATTCACCTCAACTAGTTCTACAAGCAGGTTCCACATTCTAACCACACTCTGGATAAAAAATATTTCTCCTAAATTCTTTATTAGTGACTGTTTATTAATGGCCCCTAGTTTTGGATTCTCACACATCTTCTCTGCATCTACCATAATGAAACTGCTTTATAACTTCACAGAACTCGATGAGGTCACTCCTTAGCCTTCTCATTTCTAAAGGAAACAAACTCCAGTCTATTCATTCTTTCCTAATAGTTACAATCTCTCTAAAATAAAAGCAAAATACTGCAGAGGCTGGAAATCTGAAATAAAAAAACAGTCCGTTAACACCTTATCTGTACTAATGCTTTGTCTTTCAACACACCATTAACAATGGTTTGCCTTTGCTCCATGACCTTTTGGTCAGCTTTGTGGCCTTGGCCAATTTACACCTTCTCCTTTGCTATCTCTTGCCCCACCCCCACCTCACTTGCTTATAACCTGTGACATTTCTAATACTTGTCAGTTCCGAAGAAGGGTCACTGACCCGAAACGTTAACTCTGCTTCTCTCTCCACAGATGCTGCCAGACCTGCTGAGTGGTTCCAGCATTTCTTGTTTTTATTATTGTTACAATCTCTCTGTTCTGGTATCATCCTTGTAAATCTTTTTTGCACCTTGTCCTCTGCCTCTTTATCTTTTTTGTAATATGGTGAATACTGTACACGATACTGTAAGTGTGGTCTAACTAAGGTTCTATACAAGTTTAACATAGCTTCCCTCCTTTTCAAGTCTATCCCTGTAGAAATGAATCCCAGAGCTTTGTTTGCTTTTTTATGGCCTTATTAATATGCATCAGTAGTTTTAGTGATTTGTGTATCTGTGCCCCTAGATCATTTGATCGTCTACCCTGTTTGGACTCTTATTACGTAGGAATACAAATGAATCTAGGATGAGAATTAAATATTGGAAGAGTATGCTAAACAACGTGTATTCAATACAGAAAGTACTGATCCATTGTCTAGGTTCCACCAACAATTCATTTTTATTGTTTCATTGACACAAGAACAACATGTTTGAAAGTGGAAGTTTGTCACTGCCATTTACTGGTGTGGAGAGAGCCTTTTGTTCCAAATGTATGATATCATGTTGTGTTGGCTTAAACGTGTGGAAATTAAGAAGTCTGATGTGCTTTCTGTTCATTTTGTTCTTCCACCAGAGTACAGGATAACCATCAAACAGAAAAAAAAAGTTTGTTATGCGTTAGTGACTTGGCTCAAAAGGAGGGTAAGGGGCTGGGTGGTCTAGTGGGATAACACAATGTGCTTCTGCCTGTAGACCTGTCTTCAAATGCAGCTTAGAAATAGCATTCACGAGACAAGTTTGGGCAGTTTTAACCACATGCCTGAGAGACATTGACCAAGGTACGAAATTGTTCTATATTGGTAATCTCATTTGCAAATGCCACAAGGATAGTACAGATGCAAATAGTACTGTTACCATTTAAAGTGCACCTCTACTCTGCAGCTGGCTAGGCTATATCTGACCAGGTGTTGATTGGTACCAGTCCTGGAAATGGAAACATATTCCATTCCAAGCACCAATGAAGAGAAAGAAAGAAGGAACAAACTTGCAATAAAAACAGAAAGTGCTGGAAATACTCAGCAGGTCAGGCAGCATCTGTGGAGAGAGAAGCAGAGGGTGGAATTTTACGCTGCGCCAATGGGTCAGATGATGGTGTGGGACTGGATGGGGGCAGTGTAAAATTGAGCAGGAGGCTCCAGGAGGCCTTCCCACCTCGCTCCCGCCTCCAGCCAACTTTACGGCAGTCGGATGGGGGAACGGCCCGCCTGCCCGAGGCCAATCAAGGTCCTTAAGTCGCCATTTAACGGATACTTAAGGGACCTCGCCCGCATCCACAGGTATTTTACCCGTGGCAAGCAGGCGTGCTGGGGGTGTGAAAGGCTGCCTAGTGATAGCTGCCGGCCTTTCCGCAAACCTGGGGGGCGGGGGGGGGGAGGGGGGGGTGACATGGCAGTCGGGCACAGGGTGCCCGATTGAGGGCCACCCCTGCCTCCAAACCCACCCACCCCCCCAGAGACCCCCCCTTCCCCTTCCCCCCAGACGACCACCCTTGCCTCACCGGGACGCGCCCAATTCCATCAGCGAGGCACCAACAACCTACCTTGGATCCCGGCTCCATAGCATCCTCCTCAGTCAGCTGGGCTGCAGTCCCAGCAGTGGCCACCGCTCCCGGTGGCGCTGCTGGGACTAAGAGCTGCCGGCCCACTGATTGGCCAGCAGCTCACTGGGGCAGGACCTCCACCCTCAGGCGGATGGTTCTGCTATTAACACTCACTCTGGACTGATGCTTTGTTTTTCACCACAATCATTAACATGCTCTTTGCCTTTGTCCCACGACATCTTTGTTATTTAATCTCTCCTGCTCTCTGCCCTATCACACACCTTTACTTTTGTTCTCTTCCTCACCATCAACACCCCCGCCTTCTCTTGCTTTAAACCTAATACCACCCACAGCGCTGTTAAGGAGGAAGTTCCAGGATTTTGACCCAGTTACAGTGAAGGAACGGCAATATATTTCCAAGTCAGGATAGCGTGTGGCTTGAAGGGGAACTTGCAGGTGGTGGTGTTCCCATATGCCTGCTAGGTGGTAGGGGGTCATGGGGTTGGAAGGTGCTGTTGAAGGAGCCTTGGTGAGTTGCTGCAGTGGATCTTGTGGATGGTCAATACTGCTGCCAGTGGTGGAAGGAGTGAACGTTTAAGGTGGTGGATGGAATGACAATCAAGCGGATTGGATGGTATCAAACTTCTTAAGTAATGTTGAAGCTGCAATCATCCAGGCTAGTGGGGAATATTCCATCACACTCCTGACTTATGCCTTATAGATGGTGCACAAGCTTTAGAAGGTCAGGAGGTGCGTTACTCAACACCGAATTCTCAGCTTCTGACCTGCTCTTGTAGGCACAGTATTTATGTGGCTGGGCCAGTTAACTTTCCGGTCAATGGTAACCCCCAGGATGTTGATGCGGGGGATTCAGCAATGTTAATGCTATAAAAATCAAGGGGAGATGGTTAGATTTTCTTTTGTTGGAGATGGGTCATCAGCCCAAACCCGAATGTTGTCCAGGTCTTACTACATGTGGGCACAGACTGCTGCAGTATCTGAGGATTTATCAATGGGACTAAACACTGCACAATCAGCGAACATCCCCACCTCTGAATTTATGCTGTAGGGATGGTCATTAATGAAGCAGCTGAAGATTGTTGGGCCAGGAACACTGCCCTGAGGATCTCCTACAGTGATATGCTGGGGCTGAGATGATTGGCCTCCAACAACCACAACCATTTTCCTTTCTGATTGGTATGAATGCAGTCAGTGGAGATATACTCTCCCCCATATTCCCATTGACTTCAACTTTACTAGGTCTCCTTGATGGCTCTCTTGGTCAAATGTTGCCTTGATGTCGAGGGCAGTCACTCTCACCTCATCTCTGGAATTCAGCTCTTTTGTCCTTGTTTGGAACAAGGCTGTAATGAGGTCTGGAACTGAGTGGCCCTGGCAGAACCCTAACTGAGCATCGGTGAGCAGGTTATTGGTGAGTGGGTGCCATTTGATATCAACCCTTCAGCCATCAGAAACATTTTCTCTTTATTTACTCTATCTAAACCCTTTATGATTTTAAACACCTCTATGAGATATCCTCTTAGCGTTCTCTGCTCTAAGGAGAACAAGACCAGATTCTCCTGTCTATCCACATAACTTATACCTCATTCCTGGAATCATTCTAGTAAATCTCTTCTGCACCCTCTCGAAAGCATTCACATCCTTCCTAAAGCATGGTGCCCAGAATTGGACACAATACTCCTGTTGGGGTCAAACCAGTGATTTATATGGCTTTAGCAGAACTTCTGGTCATTTGTACTCTATGCCTGTATTTATAAAGCCCAGGATCCCATATGCTTTATTAATTACTTTGTTAACCTGTCCTGCACCTTCAAGGATTTGTGCACAGCATCCCTAAGTCTCCCTGTTCTTGCACCCCCTTTAAAATTGTACCAATGGTGGGTTCTGGAGCAATTCAAAATAATGGAGTTCACCAGAGTAATAAAAATGAATATTGAATTCATCTGAATTACTTAAAAATCCAAAGTAATTTTTTATGGTAACTAAAAGGCAAGAGACCTTCAGACATGCCAAACTAACCTCTGTTTTTTGAATGGGAACAATATAGAACTAATGGAAATCACAAAGTTACTATTAATATATTCTAAAAACTTCTATGAGTTTCTTCCTTTTATACTCAAAATGTGTAGTCTGAGATACAATATATGATTTGAATTTATCTAGTTATTTTAAAGTATCAAGCAGACTTGAATCAAGTATAGCTGTGACTGTCAATTAGGCTTTCTAACCATCGGGTCATTATTTTACAACTGCACCACATAAATGTACATTGTCAACACAGCCAGCACATATTCTTTAATAGTTTGTCCCCCATACGCACAATGTTATCTCAGAGATGCCCAAGGACCCATCTTTGGACCCCTGTTAATCCTCATATGCTACCTGCTTATTTGAAAGAATAGAAGTCAGCTTCCATTGCTGACAACATCCATTTCTACATCTGCATTACCACCTACAACTTCACGACTGCCACTGTGCTGTCTGATTGTATGATATCAAGTCATTAATGAGCCTAACTCCTTCAATGTAACATTCGCAAGACAAAGTCAACCTGTTCTGTCAAATTGCACACTAGTTCCCAATTCCATACCTTTCTCTGCTGCTTGCATATGTTGAATCAAAAAGTGCACAAAGTTTGTGTCCTCTTGGACCTGATTTGAGCTTGAACTCCCTATCCTTTCTATTGCCAAGACCACCTACTTCCATCTCCACAAAATTGTTTTCCTCCACCTTAACTCACCCCCTCGCTGCTGACTCATGATTTACACCTTCATACATGCCAAGTTAATCTTTTTCAAAGTTCTTATCACTGGTTTCTCAAGCTCACTGACTTCAACTCATCCAAAGCTAAACTATCTGCATCCTACCCTGCACTAAATCTTCTTTGCTTGTCATCCCATTGCCAACAAACTTTATTGGCTCCCTTTTCCACAACAATTTGGATTCTCATTTACAAATCACACCCTGGCCTCATTACACCCTACCCCGCCAAAGTCCTCCAACCATATATCCTAGTTCATGTCTTTTGCTTTTTCTAGTCCAGCTTATGGTACATTTTCCCACCCTCTGCTCCATCTGGTGCCATAACTTCAGCTATCTCAATCTTGAGCTCTGGGACTCTCTCCCCACCTTCAAAGCCTATACATTATACAACTTCTCTAACTTTCTCCCACTACTGCTCAGTGACCTTTCCCTCACTCTTTTTTCTCTGGAGCACATTGAGTCATTTACTATGCTAGTTACTATATAAATGTAAATTGTTGCTGTAGCATAATCATGAAATTATGCATCTGGGGTTATGGGAAACTGGAAATTAATTCAAATGATCATGTCTAGCACCATCTTAATTCATTCCCTATGGCCTCATTAGTTATAACTTACAAATGTCACTGATATTTCAAAAAAAAACACAGCTGTTCAATTTGTCATTGCAAAAGCTATGGTATTTAACATGTGCATTTTATATACTACACACATACAAAATACAATGTCAAGCTACCCACAATACAATGAACAAGGTAACAGTAATGGAAGCAAATTCATTCTTATTCACTCCAATTTATAGAATTCCATTGGAGCAAAGCCCTTCCTATTCACTTTCTTTGTCTAGATTTCCAACAAATCATATTTCTTCCATTCATTCCCTATAGTATAGAGCACTATTGGATTACTCATTTACTCCCACTGTAAAGAATCCCAATGGACCAAAACCCTCACTCCTATCACATATAATTTGAATAGGAATATAAGAACAAGGAGCAGGAGTAGGACATACAACCCCTTGAAGCTGCTTTTCCATTCAGTGAGATCATGGCTGAACTTTTGCATCAACTCCACTTTACCGCTCTATCCCCATATTCCTTGATTCCCTTAGCACCCAAGAATCTATCAATGTCTGTCTTGAATATGCTCAACAAGTGAGCATCCACAGCCTTCTGGGGTAGAGAATTCCAAAGATTCATGACCCTATGAGTGAAGAAATTTCTCCTTGTCTCAGTCATAAATAGCTTACTCATTATCCTGAAATATGACCCCTACATCTAGACTATTCAGCCAGGGGAAACAGCCTCTCAACATCTACCCTGTCAAGTCCCCTCTGAAATATATACATTTGATCACGTGTCCTTCTTCTAAACTCCAGAGAATTAAGGCCAATTCAACGCAATCTCTCTTCATTGGACAACCCTCTCAACCCAGGAATGAAACCTCCTCTAAGAGAATATCTTTCCTTAGTTAAGGGGACTAAAACCAGAAACAGCACTCCAGGTATGATCTCATCAAAGCCTTATCCTGCTTGTAATAAAGGCTAATAAGGGAGTTGAGGTTGTTTTCGTTGGAGAGAAGGAGGAGGAGAGGTGACTTAATAGAGACATATAAGATAATCAGAGGGTTAGATAGGGTGGATAGTGAGAGTCTTTTTCCTCGGATGGTGATGGCAAACACGAGGGGACATAGCTTTAAGTTGAGGGGCGATAGATATAGGACAGATGTGAGAGGTAGTTTCTTTACTCAGAGAGTAGTAGGGGTGTGGAACGCCCTGCCTGCAACAGTAGTAGACTCGCCAACTTTAAGGGCATTTAAGTGGTCATTGGATAGACATATGGATGAAAATGGAATAGTGTAGGTCAGATGGTTTCACAGGTCGGCGCAACATCGAGGGCCGAAGGGCCTGTACTGCGCTGTAATGTTCTAATTCTAATCCCTTTTGTCTTCTTAATTGCTTGCTGTACCTGCATGTTAACTTTCTGTGTTTCATATAGAAGGAAAGTCCCTCTGAATGAACTAAACTTTTCTATTCCTTCCAATGTATAGAATTTGAATGGGCCGAATACATTTGCTTTACTCTCGTTATATAGAATTGAAATGGATTAAACCCCTTTTCATTTATTCATATTATACAGAATTTCAAGGGACCTAACCGTTTCCCATTCACTCCCATTGGGTGAAATTCCTGACCCAGCCAATTTCTTTATCCTTCAATCCACTGCCAAGTCTTGCCTCGAATGAGTGGTACATTATAAAACTCTTTGATCCCTTCAAGCCTGTAAAAACCGGAGATCGGCGTTTGCTTCTGTTTGTTTGGATTGAGTACATGAATGAACCTGGGGTTCAGAGATTTGGAAGCAATCGTTGTTATCAGCCTACCCATATGTAAAATGGCAGCCCTGGGATGGCATCGGGAATACCATACACTGGAAGTTAAAGAAAATAATTAACCATTTATTTACTATTATACATTTTAATTTATCAGAGTTTTTTGAGTGGGCGAGAGGTAGAATGACGATATTAACAACCAGCGAGGTACAATTCTTTTAATGCCTGAGCAGGGTACTGTTGAGATTTCCTGGAAAATAAAATAAAAACTAAACTTCAATATATCCCAAAATTAAAATAAACGGCATTAGGAAAAGGAGACAACCTCATCATGCCTGTGTAATCACGGAGGTTTATAATAACATTATAAAGCTAATCTGCTACAGTGCAGCAGCTCCCATTTTGTCCAGAGTCTTTCCTATTGGGAAGATTACGATCGCTTTGTTTGCCTACTGTATATTGTGCTATGCTCACGAAAATGTCTCCAACAGAGCGCATTTAAACCTACAAGGGCCTTAGCAATAGTTAGCGGAACCAGAGTGAAACCATGAAAACACCTGCTGTGGTGTGGTGCAAGTTGAATAACTGAAACCAATCGGCCGCGAGGTATCGGCAACTCACCTCGCTGCCATGTGAACTGGATAAGATGTATTAAACACATGCATGTGTTAAAGGAAGGGGGAAATTGTGCTCCGGGCCCGGGGACGAGCCCGAAAGAGCCGCTTCATATTATACACAAGTGACATGAAGGCTTTCTCGGGATGAGATGGCGTTTCTGGACAAAAGCTATTAAGATCCGAAAAAACATTCAAACTCTGACCCAAAACTTTCGGAAACTTTTAAGCATGAAAATCTCCATTTCATTTCCAGGGTGGGAGTCTGAATTGGAAAGAAGATTTTCACCTTTAAGAAAAGTTACACGACTTGGTCGCATAGAAATTTCGATACAGAAATGTTTATATTTTTAAATCCCATTACATGCCAGTTTTCAAAGCTTGATGACAAAAGAGCTTGTTTTTGATAACTCTCTCCTCACTCCTTGCTAGTGACAATTTACTGATAAGGAAGGTGCGCAGCAAAGCAGGGAAGACCTTTTCCCGAACCATGCACCCGCAAGCGAGGTATCTAATAAGGATCCGTCACTAATCTTGGGCATCTTGGACCCCACTAACGGTGTCACCTAGTTCTTTCACCTTGCTCTCCTTTGGCTTTGACTGAGGGATCAGACAAACACAGAGCTCTTTTGAGTTCCAGTTTCTTCAATCCCAGCAATATCTTAGTGAGATATCCTGGGACCGAGGACCCTTGAAATAAAACGAAAATATAAATTTGGAAGACCTGGGTAATGTTTAAGTGGCATTCGCAGGAGGTTGAGAGAAATATACAAAGTGCAGTGAGACTCACCCGCAATGGTGATGAGAAGAGCAAGTAGCAATAACAAAGGTGCCATCCTGATGGCTGAGGCTCGGCGTTCCCAGGACTGTGGATGCATGTCCCAGGACTTTGGCTCCTGTGTGCGTGGATGTGGGATCGGCGAGTTTCTAGTCTCCGCCCCCCTCCCGGTTACTCCAGTCTCCGCCAACCCACTCCCAGCCTAACACCTTCCCACCCAGTAACAGTTCTTAAAGAGCCCAGCTCCAACAGAGACAGCAGCAGACGAGAGGGAAAAAAAATCACACCTGCATCTGTACTTATCCCCATTGGGTTGGGTGTTACTTACATAATGCTCACTGAATAAAACCTTCCAGTGAAAGTCTACAGCATTTTGCTATGTACACTACGCCTGTCAATTGCAACGTACCATTCCGTACCGCACGCGACTTTTCTAAGTCAGAAATTTTATTTCTCTGATATAAGATCGAGGATCGAAAAGGAAAGTGTTCTTTTCTTGTAGGCTCCCCTTAACAGACTGATGTTGAACAGCAAGCAGCAACTCGGAGCAGTTAACATAGCTGAACGTTCTTTCAGCAATATTCTCACAGAATCGTTACAGCACAGAAGGAGGCCATTCGGCCCATCGTGTCCGCACTGGCTCTCTGAAAGAGCAACTCCCTCAGTTCCATTCCCCTGCCTTCTCACCGTAACCCTGTACATTCTTCCTTTTCATGCAACTGTCTAATTCTCTTTTCAATGTTTCAATTGAACCTGCTTCCACCACACTCACAGGCAGTGCATTCCAGACCCTAAGCACTCACTGCGTGAAAAAGTTTTTCCTCATATCACTTTTGCTTCTCTTACCTAATACTTTAAATCTGTGCCCTCTCGTTCTCGATCCTTTCACGAGTGGGAACAGTTTCTCTCTATCCAGACCTCTCATGATTTTGAATATCAAATCACCTCTCAGCCTTCTCTTCTCCAAGGAAAACAGTCCTATCTTCTGCAATCTATCTTCATCACTGAAATTCCTCATCCCTGGAATCATTCTTGTGAATCTCTTCTGTATTCTCTCCAATGTCCTCACGTCTTTCCTCAAGTGTGGCGCCCAGAACTGGATGCAATATTCCAGCTGAGGCCTCACTGAGAATGCCCAGGCATTGAGATCTACATGCCACTGTACCATAATGGCCATCTTCAACAGGATAGAAATGTAATTGGGGCAGCATCTGAGAGGGATTCAGAGACCTGGTCATTGTGCAGCAATCTCTTCAGGACTTGGTTTGCAGCCAATACACTAACAAGCAAGTTCTTAAGAGACCTCTCAGGAAGCCTCCACATCTACTCCTTCCAATAGAAGAATTTAGTGCCAAGGAAAAAGAAAACAACGGTGACCAAATGATCTGTGTGACATGTGGCCCGGCCTCACCATCTGTCATCCTTCTTACTCGCCTCGGTCTATGACATCTATGGTGGCCTCATCCATTGTGTAGATAGTGGCCCTCCTCCACTTAGATTCATCTCCCTTCTGTTATGGACCAGCCTGTCTTCTAAGAAGAGTGGGAGTGTTTCAATGTGTAGCCTGTTGAAGGGTTATGAAGAGTGTGAGAGTTTAGCATAGTTTGAATGTTTAAAGAAGCAGCAGGTGTTGGGAAGAAAGGACAGTATTTGTGAGGGCAGTGTCAGGCACTGGGCGTTCCAATGAAAGCAGAAGGATGTTTAGGGAAGTGTGCAGCAGAGTTTCTGGAGATGAAAGGGAAGTAGAGGAGAGAAGGGTTATTAGTACTGGTACTTTAGTAGAGTGGTGTAGAGTTGACATAAGAATAATAAAGCTTGAATGGAAGTCTTACCTTAGCAGCTCTGGCCAAATCATTGCATTTCATACAATACTGCTGCCAGATCATAGGAGAAATGTTTCAGGTATTCATATGCTGTACCACCTCAGACCATTGTGTCCTGCTAAAATAGCCCTGCAACTTCTCTTGTCAGCTGGGAAAGGTCTTCCTTCCTCCAGGTTACCTCCTCCACAGCACCATCTGAAAATCTGGGTGCCAGTGTAGCACTCATTCTGTAGAAGTCAGCCAGTTCCAGAAGTAAAAAAGGCAGAACAAGAAAAGTGCATCTCTGTTTTAAGAATCATAGGCTGCTTTTAAATAGCAATAGTCCCATCAGATTTCCTCCTATCCCAAAGTGAACTGCCAATAAACATCACAAAAAGCACTAACCGTTCGCCCTTCATATTTTAATGAACCACAAAATGGTTTGTACCTTTTGCCCAGTTTCTTTAACTAAATTTGTGCCCATTTAGGGTGCAAGTTGAAAATTGCCCTCATGGAATCCAACTAAAAATATAAAGGAAGTTGTACTGACTACAATACCAGCTCTAATATATGGGACAAGCTTGACACCAAAGCTTGCATCCCTTTTATCACCTGATACACCTGGAAACCAACATAATTCCCATCAATTTCTCATCCTCATGCAGGCCCAGCAACCAATTCGCAACAGATAAGCTAATGTGTTCAGTGAGAGGCTCCTCAGCTCTGCTCATATCTTGAATTCTATCAGCTTTCTGTATTTCTTTAACGCCAATCAAATTGTAGGTAATTAATGTAAAGTGCCAATGAAGTAAATTAAATCCTAAGTAAATTTACACATTTTCAGTTAAATGTTCATTTAGGATTTAACAACTAAAAAAAGTTTTAACATTCTGGCTGTGTATTAGCATTTCCGCACAGACAATTTTGAGTCTCTAAACAAAAGTTAACAACCAGTCCATTAGCACAAACACATAAAAAGGTTGCTCCTGAAGTCACATTTAACATATTAGCTAGTTTTAACTCAAATTATCTGGGCCTCCTAAATTAGTTCCTTTCTCATGTTCTTGCTCTGTCCTAGTTCCCCATTTCACCCTGTAAGTATATCTCAGCTCTCTATCTTTTTTATTTCTGTTTCCTTTCTTTAAGAGAGCATTTACTTTTCACAATGGCTGGGTTTGTACAAAACAGACAGAGCTATTATCATAGATTATGGTTTATTTAGAACTTAAAAGGGGATTTGAGAAATCACAGTTGTTTGTTTATGTATGACTTGCTCGTGATGTAAGTGAAAACAAGCAATACCCTTTGCACACTAGCCAATTGTGATCCAGAACACTGTGTAGGGTTTAAATTTGGCTAAGCTAGTCTGTGGAATCTTATCAGTCAAATTTCAATGGTAGCCAGGTAATTCCCCAGTAGCCACTCCCTATCTGTGGACTGGATGAAACCGTACCACTTGCCTGATGTGAGTGTGTGGGCATGGATCACATCGTGAATTTTACAATGATGGCTTTCAGGTGAATTGGTCAGAGATCAGATCGTTACTCATTTATAGTAACGTCTTAAAGAAAGAAAGACTTGTATTTATATAGTTCTGAAGAAGGGTCACTGACCTGAAACGTTAACTCTGTTTCTCTCTCCACAGATGCTCCCAGACCTGCTGAGTATTTCCAGCATTTCTTGTTTTTATTTCAGATTTCCAGCATCCGCAGTATTTTGCTTTTATTGTATTTATATAGCACCTATTACGACATCAAAACAGCCAATTAAGCACTTTTGAATTGTAGTCACTGTTGTAATGTAGGAAATGCGGTCACCAATTTACACAATGCAAGCTCCCACAAACAGCAATGTGATAATGACCAGATAATCTGTTTTGTGTGATGTTGATTGAAGGATAAATATCAGTTAGGACACCTCCCCTGCTCTTCTTCTGTAGTAGTGCCATGGGAGCTTTTATGTTGACCTGAGAGGAGAAACAGGGACTCAGTTTAACATCTCATTGGAAAAACAGTACCTCTGACAGTGCAGCACTCCCCCAGTACTATACTGGAAGTGCCTACCTAGGTCTTTGTGCTCACGTTCTGGAGTGGGACTTGAACCCACAGGGCCTTCTGACTTAGAGGTGAAAGTGTTACCAACTGAGCCACGACTGACACCAAAGGCAACATTGCATTGAGAGAGATACCAGGCTGAATTCTGTTCAGTTTCCAAACTGGTGAGTGGTGGGCATCCGATGAGAAAGTGGTGAGCTGAGGTTGAAGAGCAAGGGTGACACTTGAGCAGTCTCAGGTTTCTCTGAGCACCTGGTTACAGAGGATATTGGAATGGCAGCCACAGAACACAATTACCTTTTCAGACCAGGCAAACAGGGAGGACACATTAAGAGAGGAAAATCTAGCCTGTAATATGCCTACATTAAAAGAAAAGAAGTTAATGGCCCAGATTTCACAGTCATAATGATGGCAAAACTGTCAGCATTTCCCGCCATTACCCTGTGAAACGGATAGCAACTTCTGGCATCTGCACATTCCCTGAGTGTCCACAGGGTGTGCTGTTGAGCACCTGGCAGATGGGAATCTTAGAAATAATTTGTTGTGAATTTTCACTTTTTACACTGTTATCCTAGCTGTAAAAACCCTTGAAAAAATTAAGCCTTGTGGATTGAGGTGTACCTGGAATTTTAAGTGTACTAAGTGCTGAATTAGTGCTGAACAACCTCTCTGGGCCTGAAAAACTAATTTTATATTGAAACTTGGTCTGATTAGTAAGTTTGCGGACGACACAAAGGTTGGTGGAGTTGCGGATAGTGATGAGGATTGTCAGCGGATACAGCAGGATATAGATCGGTTGGAGACTTGGGCGGAGAAATGGCAGATGGAGTTTAATCCGGACAAATGTGAGGTAATGCATTTTGGAAGGTCTAATGCAGGTGGGAAGTATACAGTAAATGGCAGAACCCTTAGGAGTATTGACAGGCAGAGAGATCTGAGCGTACAGGTCCACAGGTCACTGAAAGTGGCAACGCAGGTGGATAAGGTAGTCAAGAAGGCATACGACATGCTTGCCTTCATTGGTCGGGGCATAGAGTATAAAAATTGGCAAGTCATGCTGCAGCTGTACAGAACTTTAGTTAGACCACACTTAGAATATTGCGTGCAATTCTGGTCGCCACACTACCAGAAGGACGTGGAGGCTTTGGAGAGGGTACAGAAGAGGTTTACCAGGATGTTGCCAGGTCTGAAGGGCATTAGCTATGAGGAGAGGTTGGAAAAACTCGGATTGTTTTCACTGGAATGACGGAGGTGGAGGGGCGACATGATAGAGGTTTACAAAGATATGAGCGGCATGGACAGAGTGGATAGTCAGAAGCTTTTTCCCAGGCTGGAAGAGTCAGTTACTAGGGGACATAGGTTTAAGGTGAGAGGGTCAAAGTTTAGAGGGGATGTGCGAGGCAAGTTCTTGGCACAGAGGGTGGTGAGTGCCTGGAACTTGCTGCTGGGGGAGGTGGTGGAAGCAGGTATGATAGCGACGTTTAAGAGGCATCTTGACAAATACATGAATAGGATGGGAATAGTGGGATACGGTCCCCGGAAGTGCAGAAGGTTTTAGTTTAGGCAGGCATCAAGATCGGTGCAGGCTTGGAGGGCCGAATGGCCTGTTTCTGTGCTGTACTGTTCTTTGTTCTTTGTTCAAATTTCTTCATTATGATAAAAAATTCCATAGGTCTTTAATTTAAACAAAAATTTGTTTATGATATTTCAGATTCTATTTGAATCCCATGTGTACTTTATCCCGCTCTGTAGAATGTTTAAAAGGTGAAGGATAATCATTTTTTTTTACTTCCTGCTTTGCTCTCTGTGAGAATTCCTCGTTGTGATTGGCTGTTAGCCTGCTTGATGGTATCACTGTTGCTAGGCGCTGGAAATCCCTTAAAGCTGATGCTGGAATGAAATTGACATTGGGAAAACTGAAATTGATTCTACAGAGATTCCTAGGTCTTCATGGGCAGCTTTCTTTGAGATCAGTGGCGAGTGCTGTCAAAATCAGGAATAATGGTTTATTCAATGATTGCGAGGATAAATATCTGAAACTGTAACCTCTGTGATTTTCTCTTTAAAGACCATATTAAACATTTGCCAAAATATAAATATCAATTAATGTAACTTTTAAAAAAAAGACATGCCAGCTAGCGTTCCGCGAATACTACTTTAATCGCCAGTCAATGCTCAGAAGGTGTGAAGCAGATGATAAATTTCAAACCATAGATTACTATGATGGAAATATCTCTGGGCTAGAGGAAATGTGATTCAAAATAAAGAACAATTTATTTTTCCTTAATTGTCAGAAAGTAATGACTGCAATTTAAGTCTAGAATATGTTTCCTTACTCCAACCTCTACCCTTGTGCTTGTAACTGTCAATCTTCACTCTAGTGTGTGCCATAATTCAGAGCCCCAATCAGAATTCTAGAGACTTCTTTGGGAACCTTTCCCAGAATTGTTCATCTCTAATGGTTTCTAGAGATATATGAATGGGTTATTTATATAGTAGAACTGCTTCAAGAAGCATTCCTGCACTTTTGCCCTCGGTATATAATTAAAGGAATATAATTCACAATAGATATAACTATTCTGCTCAATTAAGAAAAACAAAAGCATCTATCAGAGCAGATGAGAGTAAGGGAGAAAAAGATAGACATAAGAACATAACAAATAGGAACATACAGGCCCACGAGCCTGCTCCACCATTTAATAAGATCATGGCTAAACCTTTACATTACCTCCACTTTCTTGCCCTATCTCCAGATCCCTTGATTCCCTTAGTGCCCAAAAATTTACCAATTACAACATATACAGAACATTCACAGCCCTCTGGGATAGATAATTCCAAAGGTTCATAACCCTCTTGAGTGAAGAAATTTCTCCTCATCTCAGTCCTAAATGGCCGATCCCTTATCCTGATTCTATGCCCCCTGGTTTCCCCAACCTGGGGAAACAGCCTCTCTGCAGTTACCCTGTCAAGTACTCTAAGAATTGTATACATTTCAATTAGATCACTTGCCATTCTTCTAAACTCCAGAGAATGTAGGTTGATTCTACTCACTCTCTACTCATAAGACAGCCCTCTCAACCCAGGAATCAACCCTCCTCTAAGGCTATATCTTTCCTTAGGTAAGGAGACTAAAACTGTAAATAGTATTCCAGGTGTGATCTCACCAAAGCCCGATATAATTGCAGCAAGACTCCCTTACTCTTATACTCTGATCCCCTTGCAATAAAGACTAACAGACCATTTGCTTTCAAACATATGAATTGGGAGCAGAAGTAGGCCACTCGTTCCCTTGAGCCTGCTCCGTCATTCAATAAGTTCATGGCTGAACTGATTACTCCACATTTCCACCTACCTCCGATAATCTTTCACTCCCTTGCTTATCAAGAATCTATCTACCTCTGCCTTAAAAATGTTCAAAGACTCTGCTTCCACTGCCTTTTGAGGAAGAGAATTCCAAAGACTCATGAAAAAATTTCTCCTCATCTCTGTCTTAAATGGGCGACCCCTTATTTTTAAACGGTGACCCCGAGTTCTATATTCTCCCACAAGGGGAAACATCCCTTCCACATCCACCCTGTCAAGACCTCTCAGGATCTTGTATGTTTCAATCAAGTCGCCTCTTACTCTTCTAAATTCCAGTGGTTCCAGCCTAGCCTGTCCAATCATTCCTCATAAGACTGCCCAAACCATTCTAGATATTGGTCTAGTAAACATTCTCTGTACTGCTTCCAACGCATTTACATCCTTCCTTAAGTAAGGAGACCAGTATGGTACACAGTACGCCAGATGTGGTCTCCCCAATGCCCTGTAGAGCTGAAGCATAACCTACCTACTTTTGTATTCAATTCCCCTCGTGATAAACAATAACATTCTATTAGCTTTCCTAATTGCGTATTGTACCTGCATACTAACCTTTTGCGATTCATGTGCTAGGACACCCAGATACCACCTATCCTTCGTGGAGCAGTTTCTGCGGGAAAACACCTTTGACCACCGATCCATCAGGCAGTGGTCTGCACGGAATGTCCTCAAGGCCCTACGGGAAAAGGAGACGGTGGATCCTGTCGGATGGTTCCCCGTGCAGACCGTCAAAGTCATTTGGCGGAATGCCTCATCACCAGAACTTTCAAACAAGCACCAACATGTAGCTTGGCTGGCGGTGAGAAGAGCCCTCCCCGTCAGATCCTTCCTGCACGCCCAAAGTCTCGCCCCCTCCGCGCAATGCCCCCACGGTGGCTGTGGTGGGGAAGAGACGGTTGCCCACCTCCTCCTGGAATGCGTCTTTGCAAAGCAGGTGTGGAAAGAAATGCAGTGGTTTTTGTCGAGGTTCATCCCAGGCAGCTCTGTAACACAGGAGTCTGTGCTCTACGGGCTATTCCCAGGGACGCACACCGAGACAAACATCAACTGCTGCTGGAGGACTATCAATTCGGTGAAAGACGCCCTTTGGTCTGCCTGAAACTTGCTGGTCTTCCAGCGCAAAGAGTTGTCCACGACCGAATGTTGCAGACTGGCACATTCCAAGGTCCAGGACTACATGCTGAGGGACGCACTAAAGCTTGGGGCAGCCGCAGCAAAGGCTCAATGGAGAAAGACCACAGTGTAAGGTTCCCCCCCACCAAGCTGAACTGAGGGGCTGGATCCATGGGAAACCCCTCGAACTGTATCGGGAAAATTTTGTGTGCTGTAAAATGTAAAAATGTATAATGGCATGACAAATGAAATGGAAGGGTTGTGAGGCAACTCAGGATTGTATTGAAGGAAACTGATCACCTTTGTACTGTTTGTAATTTTTGACTTGGTGCTCTTTGAAACTGGTAATGTAATTTTTACAGATTTTTATGAATAAAGTATATTTTGGAAATAAAAAAAAATTTAAGTCTCACATCCTGGAATGTGCAAATTTAAGAATATTCACCCAGGTGCGGCACGCCTACAAGAAGGAATATTACACTTGAGTGGGAGAAGAGGATCACAACTTCACAGGACACTGGGACACAGCAGGGTAAGTATGTGGCAGCCAAGTGGAAAGTGTTGGGGTAAATCAGCAGGTCAGGCAGCATTTGTGGAGAGACAAGCAGAGTTAACTTTCAGGTGTGTGAACCTGGACAAGTTAATTCTGCTTCTCTCTTCACAGATGCTGCCTGACCTGCTGGATTTCTGCAGCACCTTCTGCTTTGCTGCCAGATTGACAGCAGCTCCACTCTTCAACAGTCAGCTAAGTATTTCTTTGACAGCTGTCAGGAAGCAGGTGCTGGGGCGCTTAAAATAGGGCCCCAGTACCTGCTGCACAGCTGTCAAAGAATCTCTCACTGTGCCGAATGTCCCGCTTCTCCCCACGTAATATGGGGAGGGCAGCTCGGCACTATGATTCTAATGAGCCCCCCGCGATTAATATCGCGGGGGCTTTGCGGCGGCCGGTGAATGCGGGCGTGCCGTCGAGTTCAAAGGGCGCCGCCGTGGAGGGTGCCCCAATGAAATTCAGCCCCATACCTTCGGTCCCTTCATCTAAGTCATTTATATAAATTGTAAAAAGTTGAGGCCCCAGCAGAGATCCTGGTGGCACACCACTCATTACATCTTGCCAACCAGAAAATGACCCATTTATGCCTACTCTCTGTTTTCTGTTAGCTAGCCAATCTTCTATCCGTGCCAAAATGCAGAGCATTTATTTTCCGTAATAACCTTTGATGTGGCACCTTATCAAATGTCTTCTGGAAATCTAAGTACAATACATCCACCGGTTCCCCTTTATCCACAGCAATTGTAACTCCCTGAAAGAAACTGGTTAAACATGATTTCCCTTTCACAAAACCATGTTGACTCTGCCTGATTACCTTGAACTTTTTTAAGTGCCCTGCTACAACGTCTTTAATAATAGCTTCTAACATTTTCCCTAAGACAGATGTTAAGCTAACTGGCCTGTAGTTTCCTGCTTTCTGTCTCCCTCCCTTTTTGAATAAAGGAGTTGCATTCGCTATTTTCCAATCTAATGGAACCTTCACCAAATCTCAGGAATTTTGGAAAATTAAAACGAACGCATCAACTATCTCACTAGCCACTTCTTTTAACACCCTAGGATGAAGTCCATCAGGACCCGGGGACTTGTCAGCCTGCATCTCCAACAATTTGTTCAGTACCACTTCCCTGGTGATTGTAATTTTCTTGAGTTCCTCCCTCCCTTCCATTTCTGACTTACAGCTAATACTGGGATGTTACTTATATCCTCAATAGTGAAGACCGATGCAAAATACCTGTTCAATTCATTTGCCATTTCCTAATTGCCTGCTGTACCTCTATTTTAACTTACTGTGATTTGTGTATAAGGACACTCAAATGCCCTTGAATACCAACATTTACCAGTCTCTCACCTATTATAAAATACTCTGCCTTTCTATTTTTCCTACCAAAGTGGATAATTTAACACTTCCCCACATTATCTTCCATCTGCCATTTTCATGCTCTATCTGCCAAATCCCTTTGCAGCCTTTTTACCTCCTCCTCACGACTTACTTTCCCACCTAGTTCTGTATCATCAGCAAACTGGATATATTACACACTCTCTCCTCATCTAATTGTAGATTGTAAATAGCTGAGGCCCAAGCACTGATCCTTGCAGCATTCCACTAGTTACAGCCTGCCATTCTGAAAATGACCTGTTCACCCTTACTATGTTTACTGCCCATTAACCAATCCTCAATACATGCTTATATTATCCCCTAATCTTGTGTAACAACCTATCTTATGGCACCTTATCAGTTTGTTTAAATTTAAGACCCTAATTTCAGACTTAACCACACCACTCTCAAACCTAACATGAAATTCTACCATATTATGATCATACTTCCCCAAAGGATCCTTTAGTATAAGATTACTAATTAACCCAGTCTCATACACAATGCTAGATCTAAAATAGCCTGTTTCCTAGTTGGTTCCTCAACATATTGTTCAGACATAAAAACAAAATACTGCGGATGCTGGAAATCTGAAATAAAAACAAGAAATGCTGGAACCACTCAGCAGGTCTGGCAGCATCTGTGGAAAGAGAAGCAGAGTTAACGTTTCGGGTCAGTGACCCTTCATCGGAACATTGTTCAGGCAACTGCTTTGAACGCATTGCATGCGGTAGAAATAATAAAAAAGCTTTTTTAAGTCACGTTAGGAGCCAGAGGACCATTAAAGAATATATGAGAGCATTAAAAGATGCCTTAGGAAAGAGTCACATGGACTTCCAATATATGGCAATGCTGTTAAATGATTTCTTCCTATCATTCTTCACTTTGAATCTTGTTTAATTACCAGCTATGAGTTTTACTGCAGATAAGCAAATATTAAGATAGCTGAGGATATCATTCAAAAAGAATAAGAATACTTAAAGTAGATTTGGCTTCTGCTCCAGTTGACATAAACTCAACAGTGATTAAGGTGATGGGATGTGTGCTGTGCAAGACCCTTGCCCATATCTTTAACAGCGTGCTGGAATCCAGAATTGTTCCCTCGATTGAAAGGATGCTCATGTAGTTCTGAATGGTTTGCAGTGCAGCAGCCATTATTATGACATTTGACAGTCAGCCAACCCTTATGACATTTGACAGTCAGCCAACCCAACATAAGGAATATTAGAGCTGAAAGTCATTTTATTTTTTAATTATGTCTGTTTTGCTCTTTTTTTCTCTCCCAGTCTGGTAAGCTTATCTTAGCTCCCACCTGTCTAAACTTCTGCCTCTGCAGCTCTTCATCTTTGTACGTGACTGTAATTGCTGGTTGTAGTTACATTATCACTGGGGGATTGCTCCTTGATGTCTGTGAATCAAGTACAAACCCTGTCTTAGAATAACATTTTAATTAATCTTAAATCTGAGGAGTAAATGAGAGAAAGTTATTCAATAAGGTTGATATGAAACAGCACAAATTTACAGTTTAAAGAAAGTAAAATAAATAAAACCATAGGATATAAATTGATATTTTAGTTATTGACCTGGATTTTGCAGCGGAGGGAGAGCGCTCATCACTGACCTCGATAAAAGCTGCCCACTAAGACTTAGAGAGCCTTAGAGTATAAATTTCCTCTATTCCAACTTGTTTCCTGCTTTCAATTTGACACCATCTATAGGAAATCTGTGGCTGACTAGCCATTCAGATTACAGAATTCTCACTGACAGCTAAGCAAGAAGTAAAAGCAGGGAATATCATGTATACTTAAATCATTTTGCACAAAGCAAAATAAAGATTGGGACATACACATGGGATTAAGGGAGAAACTTAATTATCATAAAACAATCTATTAAAAAAAATACTATTTTACAAAACTGTGATGGCTAAATTCATTTGTGTAGCTCCTTTAAAAAAGGAAAGATGCCTTGATCAGGTGGTTTCTGAACTGGCTACTTAACCCCCCACCTGGAGTGTGGAGAGGAGGTGTGTAATGGAGAGTGGGGCTGTGTGGGACCTGCTTGTGTCCACACTAAAAACATTGAAATGAGGTGGGTGGATACATTTTGTATCTTACGCATCTTGTTTCCAACAGGCACAGGCATGCTATGAATCGTGGCCCCCGTGCCAAAACGTTGAGGTGAATAGATTTTGTGGCCTGCAATTTTGAATCTTTAGCCTGAGGGAATGAGACTCGCTAAGTGTAAAATTAGTTTTTCAGGGCCAGAACGGTTGGTAAGCAGTAATCATGACTTCGTATGCCAGTAAAATCTCAGTTACTCCTGATTGACCAAGAATTTACATCTTTGTTGCCTTTTACAGTGAGAATAGTGCATAAATAGTTGAAGTTAACATCAGACCAGTGATTTTGTTTATACATGGTGTCTTTCACAACCTCAGGATAGCCCAATCACAGAATCACAGATTTGTTACAGCACAGAGGGAGGCCATTCGGCCTGTCATGTCTACGCTGGCTCTCCAAGGAACAATTTACCTAGTGCCACACCCTCGCCTTCTCCCTGTAGCCCTGCACATTGTTCCTTTTCAGATAACAATTCAATTCCCTCTTGAATGGCTCAATTGAATCTGCCTCCACCACACTCTCAGGCAGTGCAATTCAGATCCTAACCATTCGCTGCATGTCGCTACTTCTTTTGCCAATTACCTTAAATCTGTGCCCTCTTGTTCTCGCTCCTTCTGTCAGTGGGAACAGTTTTTCTCTATCTACCCTGTCCAGACCCCTTCATGATTTTGTACACCTCTATCAAATCTCCAAGGAAAACTGTACCAATTTCTCCAATCTATCTACATAACTGAAGGTCCTCAACCCTGGAACCATTCTCATGAATCATTTCTGCACTCTCTCTAATGCCTTCACATCTTTCCTAAAGTGTGGTGCCCAGAATTGGACGTAATACTCCAGTTGAGGCTGAACCAGTGTTCTATACAAGTTTAAAATAACTTACTTGCTTTTATACTCTATGCCCCCATTAATAAAGCCTAGGATGCTGTATGCTTTATTAACCACTCTCTCAACCTGTCCTGCCACCTTCAATGATTTATGCTCCTGCACCTCCTTTAGAATTGTAACCTTTATTTTATATTGTCTCTCTGCATTCTTCCTACCAAAATAAATCACTCCACACTTCTCTGAATTAAATTCAATCTATCACTTGTCCGCCCATTCCACCAACCTGTCTATGTCCTTTTGAAGTTCAACACCATCCTCCTCACAGTTCACAATGCTTCCAGGTTTCGGACCCGCAAATTTTGAAATTGTGCCCTGTACACCAAGGTCTTGGTCATTAATATATATCAGGAAGAGCAAGGGTCCTAACACCAACCCCTGGGGAACTCCACTACAAACCTTCCTCCAGTCACTCAGCAAATTTTGTATCCATGTTGCTACTTTTTTTCTATGAGCTATAACTTTGCTCACAAGTCTGTTGTGCGACACTTTATCAAATGTCTTTGGAAGTCCATGTGCACCACATCAACAGCATTACCTCACGGCCTTATATCCAATAAAATACTTTTGAAGTGTAGTCACTGTTGTAATGTAGGAAATTCAGCAGCCAATTGGCAAAAACAGCAATATGACAATGATCAGATCATGTGTTTTAGTGCTGTTGGTTGAGGGATAAATATTGCCTGGGACTGAGGAGAGCTCCCCTACTCTTATTCAAAATAGTGCCATGGGATTTTTTATGTCCATCCAAGAGGACAGACAGCAGTGTCAATTTAACATCTCAGTGAAAGACAGCACCTTTGACCATGTATTGCTCCTTCAGTACTAATAGAGCATGCTAATTATAATTTCATTAAATAAAACATTTTTACAAGAATATTCACTGATCCACTTTCTTAGTTAATATTTTGCAGGATTATGCTAAATGATAAATTCATAAATTTTGGTTTATTCTTCATTTTCTTTTAAAGATTTTAAAGTTTCATTGGTGAGTTGAGATAGCAAATATTTGATTAAGGATATCGTTATATAAGAACTTTAGCTTTGTTTAAAAAAAATTATGGACTCAATTCTCTTAATAGCAATAATTTCACTAGAGAAAAAAATTGATATTTTTATATTGGATAATAATTTGACTTCTGCATTTCCATTTCTATTCCAAGATTATCTAAGGAGAAATAATATGAAAGCTTTCTGATCTAAACAAAACAAAATTTACAGCACCAAGCATTGTCTATTTATATAGGAAAGTGATAGTTTATCTTTTTCATACTTCAGAATTTTCTGATGATACCAAACTTGGATGTGTGGTAAACAGTCAGGATGCTACCAATCAAATGCAACAGGACATAGATAGGTTAGCAGAATAGACAGACAAGTGGCAGATAGAACTTAATACAGAGAAGTGTGAGGTGACGCATTTTGGCAGAAGGAATAGGGAGAGGCAATGTAGACTTAATGGCACAGTTCTAAAGTGTGCGCAGGGACAGAGGGATATGGAGGTTCATAAGCTTTGATCTTTGAAGATTTCAGGACATATGGAAAGAGTAGTTAGGAATGCATATGGGATCTTGGGATTCATTAATAGAGATATTGAGTAATGAAGCAGTGAAGTTATGCTGAACCTTTTATAAAGCTCTGGTTAGACCACAACTAGAGTATTGCATCTAGTTCTGGTCACCACACTTTAGGAAGGATGTGAGGGTCCTTGAGAGGGTACAGAGGAGATTTACCAGAATGGTTCCAGGGATGAGGGATTTTAGCTACAAGGTTAGGTTGGAGAAGCTGGGGTTGTTCTCTTTGGAGCAAAGGAGATTCAGGGGAGATTTGATAGAGGTGTACAAGACTATGAAAGGTTTGGACCAGGCAGACAAAGAAAAGTTGTTCTCATTAGCTGAAGATACATGGATTGCAGGACACAGATTTAAGGTTTATGGCACGAGATACAGGGGGGATGGCAGGAAGAACCTTTTTACGCAGAGAGTGGTAATGACCTGGAACTCGCTGCCAAGGAGAATGGTGGAAGTGGAGACGATCAATGATATTGAAAAGAATTTGAATGGGCACGTGAGGAAAATAAACTTACAGGGCTTCAAGGATGGAGCGGGGGAATGGGACTGACTGGATTGTTGTATGAGAATTAGCAACGACTTGATGGGCTGAATGGCCTCCTTCTGCACCATAATGAATTCCATGTCCGGAATTTTACGCTGCCCCAGTGGGTCGGATGGTGGCGTGGGGGCGGCGTAAAATTGAGCCGCAGGCTCCGGGATGCCTACCCGCCCTTAAAATGCGGGACGGATCCCCGGGCTAGGCGGAAGTGGGTTCGCCACCAACTTTCACGTCGGAGTCCGGCTCCCATCCATCCACCGTAAAATTCTGGCCTATGACTCTAAGTAGTAGGTTTGCTGTGGCATTGCTCACAGTGAGTACGGAGCTTCTCAATTGGTCTGTTTACCTTTTTCTCTCCCTACACCTTGGGACAACAGGAAGTGAAGTTTGTGGATAGGAAGTGCATGCATACACAATTTCTTTTATAAGATATCAATTTAGGAATTTTTTATTCATATAAATAAATACATTTTCTTCTGAATTTATTATCTAAGGAAATTTTTCATCTCTAGATAGATCATTTAAAGAAAATCCTTTCTTACTGGTTAATAAATAGACTAATTATTTCCAGAAGGCATTTGATAAGGTGCCACATCAAAGGTTATTGCAGAAAATAGGGGGTAACATATTGGCATGGATAGAAGATTGACTAGCTAATAGGAAAAAGAGAGTAGGCATAAATGGGTCATTTTCTGGTTGGCAAGATGTAACAAGTTTTGTGCCACCGGGATCTGTGCTGGGGCCTCAACTTTTTATAATTTATATAAATGACTTAGATGAAGGGACCGAAGGTATGGTTGCTAAATTTGCTGATGACACAAAGATAGGTAGGAAAGTAACTTGTGAGGAGGACATAAGGAAGCTACAAAGGGATATGGATAGGTGAAGTGAGTGGCCAAAGACCTGGCAAATGGAGTATAATGTGGGAAAGTGGGAAATTGTCCACTTTGGCAGGAAGAATAAAAAAGAAGTATATTATCTAAATGGTGACAGATTGCAGAGCTCTGAGATGTAGAGGGATCTGTGTGTCCTAGTGCATGAATCGCAAATGGTTAGTATGCAGGTACAGCACGTAATTAGGAACGCTTATAGTTATCGTTTATCATGAGGGATGAAAGGTTATCGGGGGTAGGTGGAAATGTGTAGTAATCAGTGAAGCCATGAACTTATTGAAGGAAGAGCAGGCTTGAAGAGCCAAGTGGCCTACTCCTGCTCCTAATTCATATGTTCGTATGTACGTATGTTCGTAATCATTGTCCCAGAATTTCCTGGAGAGTTATATCATTGTAATATTGCATCTAAGGTGTAGGGTCCGGTTCACAATGGAATAAAAAATAAATTATGGTATAAGTGACTTACGCCACACAATAATTTCCTGAATCTTTTGTGCTTCTCTGCTGTTCCCTCACAGTGAACAAGTAATCATCATAGCTCTGCCTCTTCCATTAAAATCAATAGCAATCACAAATCTGTTGAATGAATACCGCTTTGATTGTCACTGCCGCTTAGACCATTAACAAATGGGCTGGTGGTCTTTCTAATTTTACTTTATCCTTTAAAAATGGAATGTGAATTAAATTGTACTGCAAAGCCCTCAGCTCATCTACAAATAGCTTGACATAAAGGCCAGTGGATATTGTCCAGGGAAACCTTTTTTTAAAGATCTGAAATGAAATCTGAGTGGTGGAAGCAGAGTCCACTAGTAATTTTCAGAAGGGATTTGTAAAGGTAAAATTTGCAGAGAGTGGGCTTCATTGGATAGCTCTTTCAGTAGGCTGAATGGTCTCCTTCTCTGCTGAAAGATTCATGATTGTAATTCCGAAAAGTAGAAACTTGAGTGAAAATCAAAGTACAAACTGAAGATTCAATTCATAGCTCCCATCTGGACAGAGTTAAAGGCACCATCACGCGATCTAAAATGGAGGGATATTGGGTGCTCTTTTCTGGATCCCTCAGACTTAGTATAAATTCAGGATGAAACAAGCAACACCCTTGAGACAGAAGGACAGATGCTTTGCTGACTGCACTTACACTATGCTGCTGTATAGAGTCAACCGCTCAATACATCTCCAAACTGACACTATCTGTGTGTCTATTTATCATTTTATTTAAGTGTCATCTATGAATAGGCCAAATTAGATAATGCTTGTTAGTATATGGCAAGGAGCAGCTGTACAAACTTATCACATGATTGCAGAAATTTTGTGATGAAAGTGTGTAAGGACAGTCCTAGCAACTACAGGCCAGTTAGTTTAACATCAGTGGTGGATGGGGTTTTAGAAAAAAATAATCAGGGAAAATATCAATGGACACTTAGAGAGGTTCGAGTTAATTAAGGATAGCCAGCATGGATTTGTAAAAGGCAGATCATACTTGTCTAATTGAGTTTTTTGATGAAGTAACAGAGAAGGCTGATGAAGGGAATGCGGTGGATGTTGTTTATGTGGATTTTAAGAAAGCATTTTATAAGGTATCATATAAAAGGCTGGTTAACAAAATTGAGGCTCATGGAATAGGAAAGTCAGTATCCAATTGGATAAAAAATTGGCTCTTATTTTGTGTAAATAACAGCAATCACTACAACTCAATAAGATTCATTGTGTGTGAAGCCCTTCAGATGTCATGAGGTTATTTAAATGCAAATACAATTAACTTATTTCTGACTTTTATTCATTTTTATTTGAAAATGAAACTCTGCCAGATCACTGTGACATTTTAGCATTTATTCAAAGAGCTGAATTCTTTTTAATCTTATGAATTTTGTAAAAAAAATATTAGAATGGAAAACATCAAATCAAGTGGCATTTGTGCTATGATTTAACATCATTTAAATTTCAAGACTCAATGGATTTTTGTGTGCTTATTAAAATGAGGGGAGCTGGTGCACCAGAATGGAATGCTTATCCATTTGTGGCATCGACTATGTCAGGATCCAGCACTCCCAGATCGGATATTATCATGCACTGGGTGTAGGGTGATGCTGTCGCTATCTTTCTTTAGTCATATACCTTAAACCCCAAACCCCAATGTCCCCTAATGTACTAATGTGATCTTTTTTTCCATGCCAGACATCCACGTACTATCTCTAAATTATACTGTCAATTTGCCAGACAGGGAAATTTTGTAATGTGGTACCATTCTTAGGGGGAACTATGTTTAAACTGCTGAAATTAATTTCACATAGAACTCTTAAAAGTTTTTAATTTAATGGGAATTCAGGTGAGGAGCAAAGTCCATAGTGCAAGATCCACCAAGGTTAAAAAGAGTACAAAAGGCAAATCACCAACGCAGTAATTAGGTGACATGAAACTGAGTTATAAAAGCCTGTGTATGTTAGAACGAGAGGAATGTCTTCAAAAAAGGGGTAATTTTACCCCCTCCCCACCCTCACCCCACCCCACCCCACCCCTATGAAGGGGAGACAGTGGCATGGTGGTAATGTCACTGAACTAATAATCCAGAGGCCCGGGCTAATGCCCAGGTGACACCACCACAGCTGCTAGTGGAATTTAAATTCAATCAATTAATTAATAAAACAAAATCTGGAATTGAAAGCTTGTCTCAGTAATGGTGCTATGAAACTATCATCAGTTGTTATAAGAACCTATCTGGTTCACCAATGTCCTTAAGGGAAGGAAATCTGCCGTCCTTACCTGGTCCAGCCTACATGTGACTCCACACCCCAACAATGTGGTTGATTCTTAACTGCCCTCTGAAATAACCATTCAGTTGTCAATGGCAATTAGGGATGGGCAACAAATGCTGGTCTTGCCCACATCCCATGAAAGAATAAAGAAAAACAAAGGGTGGGGATAAAATTTTAAAAAATTGAAAACTGACTCTAATCTGCCATGATCACGCCTACGTCTTTTTTAACCGCAGTCGTTATGTGGTCGGCCAGATGACCTGATGTAGAGAGGCAGGTCGGTAATTACAATATTTAAATGGAGACTGCATGCCTCAGATTTCGTCATCAATTTGAATTTAACAGCTGTGGTCCAGGTTTCCCAGAAGCAGGAGGGAGGCAAGAGTTTCCAGATCCAGCAGGTAAGTGCTTTTTAGGCCAGTGCTTGTTGGCCAGAAGGAGCAGGAATGCTTCCTTTGGCCCCTCAAGCAAATCTTCCATGATATCTCCCTTCCATGCAATCAGCCGACCCCCTTTGGCTTCTCTTCCACATGATCCAACCCCCTTGCTTGCTGGAGACCAACCCCAGTGGCTCCTAGCTGCTGCCCACTACTGGCTTTCCTCTGCAGCAGCTGGCTAACCTCTCAAACTGGCTGGCTGCCAGGCAGGAAACAGAGGTCCTGACATTGAATTCAGCAGGACCTCCGCATTCCCAGAATTTTGGGGTCTCCAGGCCATGGACAAACGTCCCTGCTCCCTCCCTGCCTTCTCATAAATACCCAATGAGGGCCGTTGAGCTAAAATAGCAGATTGTGTGATACGCCTTAATTTCAACACAGTGAAGATGTGGGAAGACGAGATAATAGGAAAGGGTACTTAGCACTTTGGAGGAAAATTCAGGAAAGCAATGACCTTCGTATAATATTGAATAAATAGATTGAGACATAAGGATTGAGACTAATACATTTTTTCACATTTTATACCCAGTTTCATCATGAAGCATTCCCAGGTCAGGCATACCATGTAGTTTAGATGCTCTGTCAACATTATCATCAGGCAACAAAAGCAGGTTGGGATAGCACAGATTATATAGAGGGTTCATCAGCTATCTACTTATAGTTCATACTTGTCATGGAACAAATTGGATAATATAGCTCTTACACCATGACCCCAATGACCAATTATCTGGCCATTAGTCAGGAACCTTTTGGGTGTCAGTGAAGCATTTTAACTCTCCACTGTATTTCAAAATCCTTCTGAGGAAAACCTTTACATTCACCTCTTTCATTCTACAGTCTTTATTTTACAGCGTTCAGAGGTTAAAATAAAGGAATAATTTAAGAAAAATCTAATCTAATAAAATAGACTATTAAATAATCCTAGAGGTATATAAAGGAAGAACAAACTTCCATTTATATAACATTTTATCAAGTCCTCAAAATGTCCTAAAGAATCTCTTACCTTTTATTGAAGTGTCACTGTGGGCAAACACAACAGTCAATTTGTACACTGCAAGGTCCCAGAAACAGAAAAGGAAGTGGTCATTTAATCTGTTTTTTGTGGTATTATTTAATGGAAGAATGTTTACCTAGACACTGTCCTACTCTTTTCCCATATACGAACATATGAATTAGGAACAGGAGTAGGCCACTCGGCCCCTCGAGCCTGCTCCGTCATTCAACAAAGATCATGGCTGATCTGATTGTAACCTCAACTCCACATTCCCGTCTACCCCCAATAACCTTTCACCCCCTTGCTTATCAAGAATCTATCTACCTCTGCCTTAAAAATATTCAAAGACTCTGCTTCCACCACCTTTTGAGGAAGAGAGTTCCAAAGACTCATGACCCTCTGAGAGAAAAAATTTCTTCGCATCTCTGTCATAAATGGGTGACCCCTTATTTTTAAACAGTGACCCCTAGTTCTAGATTCACCCACAAGAGGAAACATCTTTCCACATCCATCCTGTCAAGACCCCGCAGAATCTTATATGTTTCAATCAAGTCACCTCTTACTCTTCTAAACCCCAGCAGATACAAGCCTAACCTGTCCAACCTTTCCTCATAAGACAACCCGCCCATTCCAGGTATTATTCTAGTAAACCTTCTCTGAACTGCTTCCAATGCATTCACATCCTTCCTTAACTAAGGAGACCAGTACTATACGCAGTACTCCAGATGTGGTCTCCCCAATGTTCTGTATAGCTGAAGCATAACCTCCCTACTTTTGTATTCAATTGTCCTCGCAATAAATGATAACATTCTATTAACTTTCCGAATACTTGCTGTACCTGCATGTACCCTCTGCATCTCAGAGCTCTGCAAACTCTCACCATTTAGATAATATACTTCTTTTTTATTCTGCCTGCCAAAATGGACAATTTCCCACTTTCCCACATTATACTCCATTTGCCAGATCTTTGCCCACTCACTTAACCTATCTATATCCCTTTTTAGTCTCCTTATGTCCTCTTCACAAGTTACTTTCCTATCTACATATCATCAGAAAATTTAGCAACCATACCTTCGGTCCCTTCATCCAAATCATTTATATAAATTGTAATCCCTGTGGCACACCACTCGTTACATTTTGCCTACCAGAAAATGACCCATTTATGCCTACTCTCGCTTTCCTGTGTCAGGCAAGCCCCTCACCTGCCAAAACTGAGGCACACATTATTTCGCCACATGAAAATTAAAACTTAAAATTGCAAGCCATTGGAAAGGCATCTGCATAGTAACAGACAGTGTTGGAACAATGGGACCCAGTCGTTGCTTCCCCAATACACAGAAGAAGTGGTCAGACCAGTTTTAGTCACATGACGAACTGGCTGTTGCAGAGGTTTGAACTGAGAGTTTTAAATTGGAGAAAACAGTGCTTGAAATCAGAAAGCTCCTGGCTCCTGGTCTGAGAACATCTCTCTCCTGTTGCTCTCATCTCACTCTCACCAGCGAAACCATTGAAGACACGTGAACTCAAAGAGAGAAAAGTCTCCTACGTTGAACAAGGTTTAAGAAGAATACTGGTCCCCAACGAAAAGTAAGATCTGTCTATAATCAAAGACTCTACAGCGAGCTGGAACCACAGAAAGAGTAACCAGAAACCTCCTTCAGAGACTGCCTCAAATCTCTCCATTTTATTTTTCTTCTGCTCTTTTCTGTCCCTATTTGCATGTGTGTATCGCGTGTGCATGCTAGTGTGGGTGCGTCGTATATCCATAGGCATTAATCGAATTAGAGTTTAAATTTAAGGCTTAATAAATTTCACTTTTCTTCTTTAAACCTTAGAAAGCCTGTTTATGTTCATTTCTTTGCCTTATAATTGGAAAGCTGAGAACAAGGATTCACACGGGAGAGCTCAAAACATAGTGGGCTGAATGGGGGTGGCGTAAAATTGAGCAGGAGGCTCCGGGAGGCCTAACCGCCCTGCTTCTGCCTCCGGACAAGTTTATGGCATCGGGCGGGGGGTGGGAAACGGCCCGCCTGCCCAAGGCCAATCAAGGCCCTTAAGTGGCCACTTAAGGGCCCTCGCGCCTCCACAAGTATTTTACCCATGGCAAGTGGGCATGCTGGGGACGTGAAAGGCCGCCCAGCGATAGCTGCTGGCCTTTCCGTGGCCCGGGGGTGGCGGGGGGGCATGGCAATCAGGTACAGTGTACCTGATTGAGGTCGTCCCCGCTTCCCAACCCACTCCTGGGACCCATGATGCCCCCTTCCCCGCAAACAACCACTCCAGCCTCACCAAGGAAGGACCGATCCCCCTGGTGAGGCATGCCCCTACTTACTTTACCTCCTCGATCCATTGCGTGGCTGGGCTGCAGTCCCAGCAGTGGCCATCGCTCCCAGTGGCGCTGCTGGGACTAAGAGCTGCCGGCCAGCTGATTGGCCGGCAGCTCACTGAGGCGGGACCTCCTCCCTCAAGTGGTTGGAAGTCCTGCCTTGGGACACTTAAAGCCCGGGGACCTGTAAAATGCAGGACGGATCCCCGGGTTAGGTGGAAGCGGGTTCACGTCGGTGGCGAATTCCCGTCTGCCTAAGGTAAAATCCAGCCCAGTGTGTTTAAAAGTAATACCCTGTTACAATAAGACCAGGTGAAGAAAGTAACAGGCCCCTAGACACCTTTTTCACCTGGTTGTTACAACTGTTAGCTAGCCAATCTTTTATCCATGCCAAAATGTTACCCCCTACTCCATGAGCTTTTATTTTCCGCATTAATCTTTGATTTGGTACCTTTTCGAATGCCTTCTGGAAATCTAAGTACAGTACATCCACCGGTTCCCATTTATCCACAGCACGTTACTTCTTCAAAGAACTCCAATAAATTGGTTAAACATGATTTCCCTGATTACCTTGAATTTTTCAAAGTGCCCTGCTATAACGCCTTTAATAGTAGCTTCTAACATTTTCCCTATGACAGATGTTAAGATAACTAGCCTGTAGCTTCCTGCTTTTTGCCTCCCTCCTTTTTTGAAAAAAGGAGTTGCATTCGCTATTTTCCAATCTAATGGAACCTTCCCCAAATCTAGGGAATTTTGGAAAATGAAAACCAACACATCAACTATCTCACTAGCCACTTCTTTTAAGTCCCTAGGATGAAGTCCATCAGGACCCAGGGAACTGTCAGTCCATAGCTCCAACAATTTGCTCAGTACCACTTGCCTGGTGATTGTAATTATCTTGAGTTCCTCCCTCCCTTCCATTTCCTGATTTACAGCTATTTCTGGGATGTTACTTGTATCCTCTATGGTGAAGACGGATGCAAAATACCTGTTCAGTTCATCTGCCATCTCTTTATCTTCCCTTATTAATTCCCCAGACTTACTTTCTACAGGACCAATGCTCAGTTTGTTAAACCTTCGTTTTTAAGTATCTATAGAAACTCTTACTTCTGTCTCCAGCTTTCTCTCATACTCTAATTATTCCCCCCTTATTAATCTTTTAGTCATTCTTTGCTGCTTTTTATATTCTGTCCAATCTTCTGCCACCCATCTCTGCACAATTATATGTTTTTTCTTTAAGTTTATAATGCCTTGGGATCTTTTATGTTGACTTGAACAGACAAACGGCTCTTGGTGTAACATCTCATCCAAATGACAGCATCTTCAGCAATGCAGTATTCCCTTAATATTATCATGAAGTTGTCAGACTGGACTATGTGTGGGACTTGAATCCACAACCTTTTGGTTAATAGTTGAGAGAGCTACAAGCTGATAATATAGCTTTTACTAGCTCTGAGTGAGCAATAAAGATAATCTGGTTATTATGAGCAAAGGTCAAAAAATTGAGCGTTTACCATGTGCAGATTGGCTGCCACGATTCCCTATATTACAACAATGACCAGTCTTCAATAAGTAATTCTGGCTGTGATGTCCCTTTGGACGTCCCAAATTCGTGAAAGCCTATAGATAAATGACGGTTCTTTCTTCCTTTGGATGAGTCTGCTACCATGTTGTAAGAAACCATGACTGTAGGTGGACAGAAAGTACAGATGTTACCAGTGGGCTCTGCCATCCAGTCAAAAATCAATGTCAGGATGACTGGTTGCGATCCCACAATGCATCGGGGGTTGTCCTTCCAATATGGCGGCGGGTGAATAGTTCCTATCTGCAGTGCGAAGGATTCAGTTGCTGTGATCGCAAGTGAACCAAGATGCCCAAAGTAGTGTCTCGCAGTGTGGTGTGTTCTGACACCCGGGACCGCGAGGAATACGATGACGGCGAGAAACCCCTGCATGTTTATTACTGTCTGTGCGGACAGATGGTGCTGGTCCTCGGTAAGTAAACGCCTAAAGTCTCGACAGGCCCTGAAGCCTCGGGTTCGAGTACTGAGTTCTTCGGGGGGTGAGGACGTCTCCAGGCAGGACACGATTATTTGTACGAAACCGGGTTTTTACGGTAAATGCGCGATTAACGTTTTTCTTAGTTTTTTAAATATTACAAATGAGATTTGGGAGTTTTGTTTCTTTAGTGATTTTTTTTGTTACAAATGAACCTCAAGTATTATTGAAGCAACCAATTTAGAAAAAGTGGAAATAAAGCCCTCAAGTCCAATATGAGGAATGTAAATATACATAGTAAACGTGCAGGTGCGACAGTGAGACGGTAGGTCTGAGAATGAGTGATACTGCAGTGTGCTGGGATAAAAAGCTGGATGAAGGAAATCTGAAGTTCAACTAGAAGAAGCTGGAAACACAGCAGGCATCTGAAGGGGGAAAATACAAGTTAACAGTTTTGGGAGAAGACTTGTGTCAGAACTGAAAAAGGAAGATGGGAAAACTTCTTTAGGTGTGTCACCCTTAGTAGAGTTAGAAGTCTTGTCTCTTGAGTTAGAAGATTGGGACTTGATCACAGAATCTAGGCTGATACTTCAAGATATATGGTGCACCTTGCACGCTACGGTCGGTTTCTTCAGGTGTTTGGCAGTCCTTTAAAGAGACTGAAGAAGGCTGCCACCTGAAAGGTAACTGATTTTTTATTTCCTTACCTTAGTGTAGAGCCACCAGGATCAGGAGTCCTCCTTCTGGCTCCACATTAAATCCACTGACACTACAGACCACCACTCGCATCTATTCCCAATTCCGATCCAGTTTGATAAGAGTAAATAAAGAGAAACGCTTTCCATTGGCAGGAGCATTAGTAACCAGAGATTTAAGATAATTGCCAAAAGAACCAGAGGAGAGAAGAGAATTCTTTTATTTAGTGAGTTGTTAAAATCTGGAATGCACTGCCCAAGAGGATGGTGGAAGCAAATTCGATAGTAACTTTCAAAAGTTGGTTTGGATAAATACAAAGGAAAAATTGCAGTGTTATGGGAAAAGAATGGGTGACTGGGACCAATTAGATAGCTCTTTCAAAAACCAGGCAAAATGGCTTCCTGCGTTATATACGTCTTTGAATCCCTTCTTTCCCCCACCCACCCCCCGGCAGCATCATTAAGCATGTACAGAGGGTGCTGCAATGAGATCGTGCCCTGATTTGGGCACAAACTAACTTTTAGGCCCTGGCTTTTATGGGGTCTTCCCAACTTGTGTTGTTCTTGGAGCATGTTTTACAGGATGCTATATATTTTATTCACATTCAGTTGGTCCTTCACCATGACACTGCCTTCCAAATTTAAAATACTTGACACAGCACTAGTTCATACTCCAGGTGCTTTTATTTTAGGTGGTCGCTGTCATTTCTTGTTTTCTAATATTTGCCACTATTAGAGAGGATTATGCGGGACAGGATTTACTCCCATTTGGAAACAAACGAACTTATTAGCGAGAGACAGCATGGTTTTGTGAAGGGGAGGTCGTGTCTTACTAATTTGATTGAGTTTTTTGAGGAAGTGACGAAGATGATTGTTGAAGGAAGGGCAGTGTATGTTATCTATATGGACTTTAGTAAAGCCTTTGACAAGGTCGCGCATGGCAGACTGGTACAAAAGGTGAAGTCACACAGGATCAGAGGTGAGCTGGCAAGATGGATACAGAACTGGCTCTGTCATAGAAGACAGAGGGTAGCAGTGGAAGGGTGCTTTTCTGAATGGAGGGATGTGACTAGTGGTGTTCCGCAGGGATCAGTGCTGGGACCTTTGCTGTTTGTAGTATATATAAATGATTTGGAGGAAAATGTAGCTGGTCTGATTAGTAAGTTTGCGGACGACACAAAGGTTGGTGGAGTTGCGGATAATGATGAGGATTGTCAGAGGATACAGCAGGATATAGATTGGTTGGAGACTTGGGCGGAGAAATGGCAGCTGGAGTTTAATTCGGACAAATGTGAGGTCATGCATTTTGGAAGGTCTAATGCAGGTGGGAGGTATACAGTAAATGGCAGAACCCTTAGGAGTATTGACAGGCGGAGAGATCTGGGCGTACAGGTCCACAGGTCACTGAAAGTGGCAACGCAGGTGGATAAGGTAGTCAAGAAGGCATACGGCATGCTTGCCTTCATCGGTCGGGGCATAGAGTATAAAAATTAGCAAGTCATGTTGCAGCTGTACAGAACCTTAGTTAGGCCACACTTAGAATATTGCGTGCAATTCTGGTCGCCACACTACCAGAAGGACGTGGAGACTTTGGAGAGGGTACAGAGGAGGTTTACCAGGATGCTGCCTGGTCTGGAGGGCATTAGTTATGAGGAGAGGTTGGAAAAACTCGGATTGTTTTCACTGGAACGACGGAGGTGGAGGGGCGACATGATAGAGGTTTACAAAGTTATGAGCGGTATGGACAGAGTGGATAGTCAGAAGCTTTTTCCCAGGGGGAAGAGTCAGTTACTAGGGGACATAGGTTTAAGGTGCGAGGGGCAAAGTTTAGAGGGGATGTGCGAGGCAAGTTCTTTACACAGAGGGTGGTGAGTGCCTGGAACTTGCTGCCAGGGGCGGTGGTGGAAGCAGATACGATAGCGACGTTTAAGAGACATCTTGACAAATACATGAATAGGATGGGAATAGAGGGATATGGTCCCCGGAAGTGCAGAAGGTGTTAGTTTAGGCAGGCATCAAGATCGGCGCAGGCTTGGAGGGCCGAATGGCCTGTTCCTGTGCAGTACTGTTCTTTGTTCTTTGTGTCATCCAACATATTATTGATTGGCATCTATTATCCTCTACTGTTTGTGGCTTAGCTCAAGATAAAGAATAAAGGGTTGAGGTTTTGTGACTAAATCACCTTAAATACTTGTCTCAAAATTTGTTCCAAATAGTACCCCCTGCTAGATCTCACTGGTCTGGGTCACTGCTAAGCCCAAACACCAGCATCCCACTCATTTATTTGATATTTGGAGTGAAGCATCTCCCTTGACCTGAGCCCCTTCACTTGAAGCAAAGGTTAAAACATCTTGCCTATTTTTGAGCCATGTTCTTGTCCTATTGTTGACTGATCGCCCAGACAGCTTTGAAGGAGAAAATGTAAGTGTGTTTACACCACACCTCCAAGCCATAGGGCCTTGACAATAATCAATAACATGAAAGCAGAGTTAATTTCTTGAGTGAGGAATACTGATAACTGACAAGATACAAATTAAATCCTGCTAAAACCATGCTCAACAGTTAACTGTCAATATTCCATATGTACCTCAAGGGTTATCTCCAGAGTCCAGCAGTTTTTGATCTGCCTTTGCAAAAATCCTGCAAACAGTGATTAAAGTTTTAAAAAAGAGGCAGCTACAGCTTTAACAGTATTATAGTTTAATAAATTACTGTGAAACAATATTATTTTTCTAGCTCCCTTATGATTTGCCATTGCATTTTAAATTAATTTCAGTGGTTTGCTGACATGTAGTTTTACCCAACTGTGACAAACATTTCAGTTCTTTACTCAGCTGATGAATTTTGCAAGTGATTTATTCGGACTAGATGTCAAACAACAGAGCAGCAGTGGAGAGGTCAGGAGACATAGTGCAGAGTTAGAGCTGGATGTCATCAGTGTACATGTGGAACCTGACTCCTTGGGGTTATTTTGACTTTGGGTGATAGTGTAAAGCAGGCTGATCTGACCAGCTGCCAGTTATACATCTTGCCTGATTTCCACTCTCATTGAAGTGAATTTAATTTCAAATTTTCTTTCCTTCTTTCCTTCTTTTCATCTGAAGCCATTGACACTTTGCATAATATTGCAAGCTGCCACTTGTATATTTTTGAGTTTTATTGATATAAATATTATGCCAAATCAAGAGTCATTGCGAACGAATTGAATTTCTCTTTTTAGGTTAATGCAATATGGTGTACTTGACCATATCTAGGCTGCTGGAATGTGTATTCAGTAGAATGAATGGAAAAGCTATATATTTTTAATGAGATAGTAGGATGTATGGTTTTACAAATGTCAGGTACTTCACGAACTAGCCATGTTCCATTTGTGGGCCTACATTGTGAGATTTGACGGATTACTTGACATTGGGTCATCACAGCTTGGTCCAGCCCTAACTTGACAACCACTGGATATGATCTAGAGTGGGAGTCCTCCTGCTTTTTGTGCTTCCTAACTTCGGGGCATTGAGGCTAATTCTAGTAATTCCTATACTGCTGCTTGAGCTAAGGAAAGATAAACATAACACAGATCAGGGGTCAGAACTGAAGATAACAGCTGTCTGTGTGGCTCTGCTACACCTGTCTTAACCAGCTGAGATCTTGAGGATGGCTTCACCCAGGTTTCTCGATTCTCAACAATATTTTCAGCACTCATTATTGTAATCCACATTCCAAAACATAGGAACAGAAGTAGGGCGTGCAGTTCCTCAAGCCTGCTGGCCACTCAGTCAGATCATGGTTGAGCCTTAACCTAATTCCATCCATCCGCATTGGTTCCATATCCCTTAATACCTTTGGCTCGCAAAAAATTCTATCAATCTCAGATTTAAAATTATTAATTGAGTTAGCATCTGCTGCTTTTTGTGTAAGAGAGTTCCACATTTCTAACACCGTCTGTGTGAAGAAGTGTTTCCGGACTTCTCTTCTGAATGGCCTGGCACTGAGTTTGTTAGGTCCCCTTATCCTAGACTTCCCCCACCAGCAGAAAAAGTTTCTCTTTATCCACCTTCCCCTTAACCTTCTATATTCCAGAAATAGCAAGCTCAGTTTATGGAATCTGCCCTCACAATTTAACACTTGGAGCCCAGTAAATCTGGGCTGTACACCTTTCAAGGCCAGTATATCCTTTCGAAGATGTGATGCCCAGATCTATCTACACATTACTCTAGATGCGATCTACACATTATATTCTAGCACTCTAGTTATAAAGGCTAATTTTTTTTGTACTTGACTACTACATTTTAGTGATCTAGGTACATGGACACCTAAATATCCATGGATCTCCACTTTTTCTGGCATTTTACCATTTAAAAGATACTTGGATCTATCCTTTATTGGTCCAAAATGGATGACCTCACACTTTCCTGCGCTGAAATTCATCTGCCATAGTTTTGTCCACTCACTTAATCTATCAAAGTCTCAGAAATTTAATCTTTCTGTCTACACTACTTGCTGTGCCATCAATCTTTGTGTCATTGACAAAATTGCAAGTATGGCTCTCTATTGCATTACCTAAGTCATGAATAAATATAGTGTATAGTTGAGGTCCCAGCACAGAACAAAACAAATGAGTGAGTTAATCATAATTCTTTGTGACTTTTTGATTTATAATGAAATACTAATGAAGAGACTTTTAAAAAGTGTCTGAGTTGTCTAGCACTAACTCTGATTTTTAAACCAACACTGTGACACATCCAAACAGATTTACATTATTGTCGTGCATTAATTCATGCTACTATTTTGTTCATATTTGAGAATTTATTAATATGGATGTTATCTCCAAATAAAGCATCATTGATTATTTAAAATAAAAACAGAAAATACTGGAAATACACAGGTCAGGCAGTATCTGTGGAGATAGAAACAGAGTTAAGGTTTCAGAATGACCTGAAATGTTAACTCTGTTTCTATCTCCACAGATGCTGAACGACTTGAAGATTTACATCATTTTCTGTTTATATTTCAGATTTCCAGCATTTGTAGTATTTGCTTTTCCTATCACTATTTTTGTTTTAACAAATACAATCTGGCATATCTGATAGTTAATATAAAAACGGAAAATGTTGGAAATACTCTGCAAGTCTGGCAGCATCTTTGGAGAGAGAAGCAGAGTTAATGTTTCAGTCTGTAAGCTTTCATCAGATGTTTAATTTGGCTGCCAATGTGTGTGTGTTCAAATCAGTGCCGTTGAGGGTGTGCAGATGTTGTTTCTAGATACTGTTTGCTTACTATACTCCGAGAGTGCAGTAGATAGTTGCAGCGCACTCCTCTTAAAAGGTTGCAATGAATGTGTAGTTCTACAACCAATTTTGTATCACTGTTGAGCAATTTCTGCTTTGCAGTAAAATAAAACTGATGCTTAGGGTCAGGTCCCAGCATGATTTCATAGTGTAACAATGTGAGACCACCCCCACCCCCCACCCCCCCCCCCCCCCACTCCGCCCTCCCAGAGGAGGTCATCTCCTGCTGCTTTGGCTTGACATCGTAACAGTATAGCTTCGGTGTGATGTCAAGCCCAGTTTAAAAAGTGCTGTGGGAGTTCTTTGGACTCCAGGATTCTCTCTAAATTGAATCAAAGACTAAGGGCTGAATTATTAGCTCCTAACAGGGGCAGGAAAGGAAATGAGTCGGGGTTGAAAGTACCAGCCGGCATGCTGGTTTCCCGGTGCCGGCCAGTTTCACCAGATCAAGGGTAGAGCGGCTCTGCGATCCTACCGGATCAATTACTAAGGCCAATTAAGATGGTTGAGGAGCTTTCTGAGAGCTCGTTAAAGGGGATGTTGTGATTTCGACACAAACTCTGTGGATGGATTCTCTAGACAAGGGATATCCCTTGAAGAGATGGCTACTTACCCCTCTGAGAGCCCCAGACAGAGGCGATACAACCAAAGCTATCTGCTCGCCAGGACCATTGAGCAGGCTATCGGGCTTCTGAAGATGCGGTTCTGGTGCTTGGACCAGTCAGATGGCGCCCTGCAATATACAACTGCAAAGGTCTTTCTCGTTGTGGTGGTCTTCTACCCACTCCATAATGTGGTCCTGTGGAGACGTGTGGAGCTTGAACGTTGAGGCCCCAAAGGTTCATCAGAGGAAGAGGAGGAGTTGGACGTGGAAGAGGAGGCGGAGGGGGAAAATGCAGAACACTGAGGTGCTACCGCTGCACTGGGAGGTGGTGGGGCCTGGCGCAGGGCTCGAAGGTCTCATCAGGATGTCATGAATGTTGGGGATCATCTGATTCAGGCACATTTCAACTGAGCCCCTCTGGCCCAGGATGAAGGACATAGTATGGAATTTACTGAGGTGCCTGTGCTAACACTTCAATTGAAGACACAGCCTGGAACAAGTAAAGTGATCCACTCAGTGCTGTGTGTAATGCGGTAGCCTCCACTCTTGGCCACCTCTACGTGGAGCCCCCCCCCCCTTGTGACCTTGGAGGAGGTGGATACAGACTGCTCACTTATCTCAGCTTATAGCTGAGATGTATGTGGTGGTCATCCTTGTTATGGAAATGCTCGTGAGAGCATCTCAAGTGGCTGCTGAACCTGAATTATTGCTGGGAAAGCCTTCATCACTGGGCCCTGCTGCCAAGATGCTGCCTTTGTCACAGGGGCCAAGAAGACCAAAGATAATGATGGTGCCCCTAGAAGGGTGGCACCCTCATCCTCTTCGATGACATCCTTAGCCATTGGCTGTTATTCAGGATTGTTGAAGAGGTGCACAAGCTGGAGCTCAACTGGCATCCCCTCCAAACATCTCTGTGCCACCGACTGGTCCAGGCTACAGAGTGTGGCATGCATCCTGTGAACATCAGTGTACAATTCCTGCAGGTACTCCCAAGTGCTGCTGCATATGGCTTTCCATGGGCTGGCCACTCTCAAAGGAGGAGCTCATGCGCTTAAAGCCGTGAGCCATTGTGGCACACGTGAGCTGGATGGACTGTTCTCTGCCCATGACCCTGCACCGCCTCGGGAAACCCTGACATGGGGGAGCACATCTGTTCTTGGTCTACATAGAACCTCCTTTCCTGTGACTCTTGAGGCCCTGCATCTGTGTCCAGATGAGCAGGGCTGTGTCTGCCCTCCCTCCTCCAAGGGGGACTGCCCACAGCTGTCTCTGCCTTTGGCACCTCCTGCTGCATACTAGTGCCAGGCTTCTTGCCCTCTCAGACTGCGTGCGCAGACCAGCTAAGGTGACTATATCTGCGCTAGTGGACGATGCATTTGTAAGTTGTGTTAGTGCTTTTTTGGAGCTCTGTTCCTGCTCTTGGCCCACTGATGGTGAGGAAGATGGCCTCCTGAGGGAGACACAAGAAGAGATCATGAGAGCTTACCTTGGCGAGCAGAGGCCTCTACAGTGCTGAGGCTACCCAATGCAACTCAGTGTGCAGTATACAGTCGGACAGAATGGAGTAGAAGGCTCCTCTTTGATGAGCACTTTGCCCTCTCTAATCACCTTCTCTACCATGAGTGCCCATCTCGCCATAGCCAGCTTCCTCATGGTCTGCGATCCTGGCTATTTCCATTGCTGTCTGTTCCATGGGTGAGATGATTTGAAGATAAGGACGCACTTGCCAATCTGGGCCCTCTCGTAGGCATTATGAGCCCGTCTCTCCTGCAAGGACAAAAGAGAGCGAGATAAAGGCACTACTGTTCTCCATGGCCAATGTTAGCTGCTGCTTTTCATTAGAAGCTGCATATTTCAGTGCTGGCAGGTCCTCAGCAGCACTATGGCACTGAGGGGTCAGTAAGTGCCCTCGGCACACATCCCTCCCATGTTCGGGAACCGCATGCGCCCTGAGGCTCCTTAGGTGACGTGTCTGCTCGTGGGTGAATATCCAGAGGCCTGTGCTGAGTTGTATTCACTTTGCCAGGGCCTATCGGGTCATTAAACGTCTTCCTGGCCTGGATTCAATTTCTTCAGTTGACAATTCATCCGCTGACTGTGTCAGCAATGTCCATCCATGCCTGCTTTGTCTGGGTGAGTAGCCTTCTCCTGCCATTCTCCAGGAAGAGGACCTCCCTCCTCTCCCACACGTCCTCCAGCAGGACCTCCAGGTCTGCATCTGAAAATTGTGTGGCTGCCCTGCCCTGAGTTCCAGGCCTCTGGCTTTCTTGAGACATGACTGAATGCAGTTCTTCTCTGCTCTTCCAGTCTGAAGTAACAGAGCTCAAATGGCAGCCACAGTAATGGATGCAGTGGTCTGTTTAAATCAAGCCCACACTTGTGTAGTTCCGCCTGCATTCCCTGCGGCTGCCAATTGGCCACCAAAACTGTCTCTATGCCAATTAAGGGGTGCTCCCGTGAAATTCGGGGCCGATTACTGCTTCCGCTAGTGGCATGTTCACAACCTAGAAACGCGCAGCGAAAATTCCACCCTAAATGTTTCAAGAGCGTAGATTCTCTCAATGCATTTTAAAATTGATTCAGTGTCACTGACAGAAGTGTGACTGTTCATGATAGAACACACCTGTGAAATAGTTGGTTCTGGTTTTAAGATATTGCAGTAAAATCAATCTTCTATGTTTTCTCCTACCCAAGCACATTTTTTTTTAAATGGGTTCACATTTGGGTTAATACATGGAGGATCTTGTAACATTGGTTTATTTCACCTTGGGGTAACACGACATGGAGAGATTGAAGGAAAAAAAAAATTTATCTCTTGTCTCTTCCCCTCTTCTAAGAATTGCAGGTAAATGTACATTTTCACAAAAGTTGAGTGTTTTTATTTCCCCACAATTCTATCACCTTTTCTCCCCTTTTTCTAAATCTGAAGACTTATGCTAGGGTACATTTCCTTAAATGTCTACCATCTTCTGGTATCTCATCATTGAGGCAATGCTTTGTATATGAGCCCAGACAGAGAATATTGGCAGGCTGTTTTACTGTGGACAAAGCAGGAACTTTTATCTGATGTTTTATTTTCCCCCCACTAATTTCCTAACCCAGAAGCACTAAAGCAAATTGGAACCCAACTTCTGCCCTGGCTGAGGTTTGTTAACTCCACATAAATTAGGATCAAATCTGTGAATTTCTGGTCTATACTGTTCAATTTCACACGACTCAGTAAGCAATCAAGAAAGTGTTAAGTACCTTTTTTATTGGCTCCTTCAGATTGTCATTTGGAGAAACTGCCCATGAGGCCACAAGACCGAGCACGTGTCATTGATGCATCCAAGCATGCTCATAAGTTCTGTAATGTTGAGGAAGATGAGAGCATTTATCTTCGAAGGTAAGGTGGCAGTGTTCAATGTGTTCTGGAAGCCTTGATCGAGGTTGGAGTGTGTATTCAGTAGTTTTTAATCAAATGTCTGTGGGTTCATCAACCATGACCTGTTGCAGTATCAAATATTCTTAGATCAAAGATTTTATTGGTCAAATGTGAAGTATTCTATTCCCTTGGCCTCAGACATCAATGTATTAAAGAGGGTTTAGGGAAGAATTAAATCTGTGGTGCTGGAACTTGAGATGCTGTGGTTAGGAGAGATTTGCAATGCTTAACTGGGGAAAAGAAGACTGAAGGAGAAGATAACTATGTAGTACATATGGTTGTGGGTAATTTAATTGGAAGTAGTTTCTATCTCATCCATCACTTTAACGAATTTTATTTTAAATTGACCCTGACCTGTTTCAAGCGTGAATTCCGAATGGTAGTAATTATTTAAAACGTTTCATTGTTTTATTTTCCCATTTGTAGGCCACAGGGGATAGAGAAACAATTCAGGAAAAAATGTGGAAAGTAAGTACGTATCATTTAATTGGAATTTTATTATACTCGTCGGTTTCCAGTGGTGTTGTATGCAGGGAGTCGAGACCAAGTTTACTGAAAAGTAAAGTGGGGTTACAGGTGGTGGGTCTTTGCTGTGAACTGCTGCAGTCCTTAGGTGATTGTGCTCCTACGGTGGCGATAGAACTTTATAGGATTAAGAATTGTTGAAATGGAAACTGAGCTTCATGGAGGCAAATTTAGCAATGGAGGGAATACCAAGGTATCCGTAGATAAAGAAGATTAGAAATAAAGCCATCAAAGGGAAGAGCTAGTCGCTGTTGGTTAGCCTATGTGAGAAGTTATGACAAAATTGTGTCTTCCAAGAATTGAAAGAAACAACATTGTTGTTTTCTAATGGAAGAGGTCAAATATAGTAACTCAGACATCAAACTGTGAGGGGGTTGCAGGTTCTGAGCACTGAGGGCATACAATCTGAAGGAAGTTGATGAACGTAGAATGGAATTATCAGCAAAGAATGGATTAGAAAAATACTTGCATTAATACTTATGCCTCTTAAACTTCTCAGCATATTTCATATGCAATGACATACTTAATGACTATTTTGATTTTTTATGTGGACAAACATGTTATGTAGGGAAACATTTAAGATAGAGCTGGATAATGATTAGAAGAAGGCATTGCTATGAATTGGGAGGGAGAGAGCAGTTCCCAAAAGCCTTGGGGGAAATAGTGCACAAATAGTGGTTTATGTATCAGCTTAGTGGTAGCACTCTCTCCTCTGAGTGAAAAGGTCTTGCATCAAGCCCTGCTCCAGGGACAGGAGCACTTAATCTAGCCTGACATTTGAGTGCAGCACTGGGGGAATATTGCTTTGTGGAAGGAATCATTTTGGATGAAAGGTTAACTTACCCTGTTCTTTTGCTTGAGTGGGTGTAAAAGATTCCATGGCATTTAGAAAAACAGGACGACTTCTGATGTATACTTATCCCTCAGTTAACATTACCTTTATTAAAAAAGAGCTATCTAGTTTATCTCATTGTTGTTTGTGGGACCTTGCCATTTGCAAATTGGCTGGCACGTTTGCCTACATCACAAAAGTAATTCATTGGTTGTGAAGCATTTTGGAATGTCCAAAAGTCAATATAGATGCATGTTCTTTTTTTCTTTCATAAAGAAACTAGACGGTTATGACCATAGTTTTGGTGGGAAACATTTGATTGGAACTTGTTTAGAAGATCTCAATTTGGATTCAGAAGTTTAGTGATTCTGTGCAATTGCTACTCTGAATAAATTAGCTTATAAATTGCTGGGAAAAAAATTGACTTCCAAACTTTGAAATTGTGTTCTTTCCATTGTCACTGAGCCATTGGATATCATATTACACCATCTTCGCTTGATATTGTAGTATGACATAGATGCTAGCCATGGAAGTAAATTGTTTCTGTAGCTCCAATCATTTCATCCTTTTTGTTAAAATAGGATTTAAAGGATTCTGTAGTATTTTTTCAAAGAAACAATGTAATGAGGAATTGAGATGAAGGACCAAGGGCCCAAGTGTAGGGCACCAGCAATGTTGAAGAATTGGAGAAAGCATGAGAAGTAGTGGTTAGGTAAAGCAAAGCTGGCGTAGTTTCCACATGGTTGCACTAGTTTGTTCAGCACAGTTCAGCTGAACTTGGTGAAATCAGCTCAAAAGCTCACGAAATTTTAAGTGAGTTTCTGTGATTATCTGCATCAGTTGAAAAAACATTGTGCTAGAAGCCAGCCCTGCCCACAAAACGGGCCAGACCCCGAGATTGAATTAAGCACCTTTGGGAGTTTCTGCTAATAGTGTCCATTTGCAGGGTTTCAAGGAGGCTCTAAAAGGTAAACGTTTTTTTTTAAGATACAAGGACAGTAATCACGTTTTAAAAACTTTTGAATTTTTAAAAAAATTACTTAGAAACTGCTTGGCGTCAATATAATCTAGGTTCTGTTTAGATGGTTTAAAGTAATTTTCAGCTAGTTAAATTAAAAATTATTTAAAATGTAAACTCACGTGGTGGACTAGAGACACCGATCAAATTGCTTTATTTGTGATAAACCCATTTTTAACTATTAATCAAACTACACCAAGCTTTTTTGTAAAAAAATTACATTCTAAAACATTGCCCGACTGCCATGGTTCATAGAAGATTTTATGTTCAGCGACATGCAAATAGGTTTGAGGGGAAACTCAAGAAAAAAGCGACACTTGACAAAACAAGTGCAACTTGCGATGGAATTGCTGATTGCACCCAAAGCAGAAACTCTGCCTCACGATCTGTAAATTTTAAGAGCAAAGTAAAGAACTTCACAGTTTTGAAGTCCTGGATAAGAATGAATTAGGCTTGGCGAATGTGGAAGATTTGATCCAGTGAGGGTATAGGGAGGAGTAATTTTGTGAAGGAAGGCATATTTAGAGCTTAAGATGAACAGGAGAGGAAAGTACAAGGGAGCAATAGCAATTAAATAGCTTTCATTGAAGGCAGCAGCACAGGTAGATAAGGTGGTTAGGAAGGCATATGGGATACTTGCCTTTATCAGCCAAGGCATAGAATATAAGAGCAGGGAGGTTATGATGGATCTGCATAAAATGCTAGTTAGGCCACAGCTGGAGTACTGTGTACAGTTCTGGGCACCACACTATAAGAAGGATGTGATTGCACTGCAGAAGTGCAGAGGAGATTCACCAGGATGTTGCTTGGACTGGAGCACTTCAGCTATGAAGAGAGACTGAAAAGGCTAGGGTTGTTTTCCTTAGAACAGAGAAGGCTGAGGGGGGGACGTGATTGAGGTATACAAAACTATGAGGGGCATTGATAGGTTAGATAGGAAGAAACTTTTTCCCTTGGTGGAGGGGTAAATAACCAGGGGGCATAGTAAGGGGCAGGAGGTTTAGAGGCGATTTGAGGAAAGATTTTTCACCCAGAGGGTGGTTGGAATCTGGAACACACTGCCTGAAGTGGTGGTAGAGGCAGGAACCCTCACAACATTTAAGATGTATTTAGATGAACACTTGAAACGCCATAGCATACAAGGCTACGGGTCCATTGCTGGAAAATGGGATTAGAATAGTTAGGTGCTTGATGGCCGGCACGGACACGATGGGCCGAAGAGCCTGTTTCTGTGCTGTATAACTCTATGACTCTAAGGGGTTGGAGGCTAGATGTGTGAAAAGAATGGCCTTTTGAGTAACAGGTTTCCTCTTGCATCTTGACTAGGGATGTGAGAAAGTAGCTAGAAGAGTGTCTCCGATGTAGGAACAGCATTAGACTGCCTCGGGTTTTTGAGAGTTACGAGTTACATTTTATGGTGCTTGTAATGAATTTGTCTATAAAATTATATGTTGCTTTGTCTTCAAAGGCAGTTGAAACAGTTCCCCTTATACATAGCCAGGTTTGAATGGTAGTGCAGGAAATTTTATCTCAGATTTGAAGCATCTAGTCACATGAGAGAGCAGTAGAATGTGAGCTTTGGACTGACAAAGTGAAAGTCTATCCAACATTGGGTGGAGTAACAAAGTACAATTTTTGATTTCACAGTGTGCAAAATAATGCAGAAAGTGGGTGTTCAAAACAGAATCACAGAATTGTTACTGCATAGAAGGCCATTCTGCCCATTGTGTCTGTTCTGGCTCTCCAAACAAGAAGTTTACCTTATGTCACTCCCCGGCCTTATACCGTAGCCCTGCACATTCTTCCTTTTCAGATAACAATCCAGTTTCCTCTTGAATGCCACGATTGAATCTGCCTCCACCACACTGTCAGACAGTGCATTCCAGATCCTAACCACTTGCTGCATGAAAAAGTCTTTCTTCTTGTCGCTGTTGCTTCTTTTGCCAATTATCTTAAATCTGTGCCTTCTTTTTCTCAATCCCTCCACCAATGGGAACAATTTTTCCCTATCTATCCTGTCCAGCCCCCTCGTGATTTTTGAAAACCTCTATCAAATCTCCTGTCAACCTTCTCTTCTCCAAAGAAAACAGTCCCAACTTTTCCAATCTATCTATGTAACTGAAGTTCCTCATCCCTGGAACCGTTCCTGTGAACCTTTCTGCACTGTCTCCAATGCCTTCACAACTCTCCTAAAGTGTGGTGGCCTGAACTGGACACAGTACTCCAGTTCAGCCTGACCCAGTGTTCTATACAAGTTTAACATGACTTCCTTGCTTTGTGTTATAACCCATTATTTAATTTTAAGGAGCTGCAAAAGGAATTTAGCCCTTATGTCAAGAGTTATTTTAGCTCACCTCACTTGCGAAATAAATTCTCTGTCAGATCTGATTTATTTCCTTGTATAGAAGGGAGAAACATTTGAAGAGATAATTACCAGAATAGATCATTAAATTGGATTGAATTGAATTTTTTTAATGAAGTCTTTAAGCTGAATTATTAACAGCAGAGGATGCAGTTAGGCATGTAGTTCACCGTTAGTTAAAAACTTTTCAACATTTGAAAATGCTGACCTGTACTATATCTTAAACTGTATTGTCACATTTATATACTTTGCTGCTTTTGCTGCATAAGCTTAATTTGATTCATCCACTTGAAATGGAGCCATGTTCCTCACATTCATAACCAATGGAAAAATTCAGAGGGAAGGAGCAGAATTTTGGCAATAAAATGTAAAGGGATAATTATAAATTTTTAACATTCTTTTGAATATTGAGTTTTTAATAGTGATCTTTTAGCTACCAATTTAAAATGTGTACTATTTTTCTGGGTGTTTGCTTTATTTCTGAAATTCCATGTATTTACCAAAGCTTCTAGATATTTATTTATCTTTTGATTGTAAAAAGCTGTCTGGTGCAATGTGGTAATGTGTATGTTTGCAGATGTGGACTCCTCCTCTTTTATCAGCACCAGCAGAAGAACACTCCCGTTACTTTTATTGTAGATGGTGCTTTGGTGAAGTTCGGCCAAGGGTTTGGCACCACAAGTATATACAGCCAGAAACAGGAACCGCCAAAGAAGGTAATCCTCTGAAAATAAGGGTGAATTTTTAAAAATTTATATATTTTAGTTTTCTTGAGGATTTATTAACTATCAAGCAGTTAAAGGGTCACCTAACAAACAGAATTTACTTGGGACAATACATAAAAACTCATTAAGGACCGTATAAGAGTTCAATGTTCGTGTGAACAAGACTATTAGATTAAGCAGTTAACAGACATTTTCAATGGCGAGACTGTGGTATGGACAACAGAAGAATACAGAAAAGAAATATCCCAGAATAGTTGATTGCTTATTTTAATAAAGATTATACAAGAGTGACTGACCCAGCAAAATATGTGCATGTTAAATGTAAAAAGACGTTGATTTTTCTGGTACAACAATGGCCCTCAAACTAGGGTCGGTAGAGACTTTCCAGGAGATCCATGAAATAAGCAAATATGTGGCGGTTGCAGACAGCTTGGGGTGATTAGATAAAGATCACATCAGTCATTAGCAGCAAATTCACGGACCTCTGCGTTATCGCTGATAATTGTGAGCAACCAGTGATTGCCCATCACTCTCATGAACAGGAATAAAAAGCCTGGTCAATGCTATCTAGTCATTTACATAACATGCTGATATTTACTTGATTTAATTTGATGATAGAAGTAAGAATATGGGTTGAGCTTTCAGGATCTTTGCATCAGATGGATGAAGTAAAAATATTTTTTGACTTATTCAATTTTTCCAAAATGTAAAAATGTTAACTTTAACAAACTAGATACTCAAATTACATCTGAACTCCAATTCCAAATGCTTATCTTCGAGGATTCTAATTTCATCCCGCCTGGGGTATCAAGATGCTTTTTAAAATAGTTTTACTAGTTCCTTGGTCTGACATTGGTATCTTCTGCTGATTCCGTCAATCTCTATTGATATAGACAAAATTTGCAAGTGGGAAGAACTATGGTAACTTTACATTCAGTACAATTGTGGGTTGTTAAACATTGGAGGAAAATAATGAATGTTGTTGAACTAGCTAGGAGGGAGCAGAAAGAGATCTGAGCATGATAAAATCCATGCTTATCCATATCTAGAAATTATGGAGCAGTAATCAATAAACTGTACAGAATGCTGAGTTATATTGCCAAAGTGTGAGGCGGTCACACTGAAGCTGTATAAGTGCTTTGGTCAGGCGTCACTATGAATACTGCATTCCCTGAGGAAGTTTGAAAAGTTTGCCTCTTCAGCCTCAAAATGAGGAAATTTATAGAGGTGACTTGTAGAGACAAAAAGTTAAACTGTAACTACAGGACATGGGAACCTGGGTACAAACTGGTAAAAGGTAAGTCGGAAGCACTTCACACAACAGGCGATTAATATTTGGAATGGTCTTTTAGTTAGTGGAGACGAAATCTGTGGAATTGTTCAAGAGGTAGTTATATGTTGTGACTTGGAAACAATTGGTTTCTATGGAGATGTGTGACAAATGGGCTGAATGGCTGCCTTCATTTGTACATTAACCTTTCATGCCGATGCTAGGTTTAAAAGAAAAGGAGAAAGGTAATGTTCCACTCTGAGAAATATCATGCAGAGGTTATGAAAGCTCTAATTTTTTTTTTGAGTGTTCTACAGTTTCAACCAAAGAAGTGTTGTAATCAGTTCCTTTGGAGGTAGTCTAGAATTTCAAAATGTAAATATAAATACATGTTCATGTCAAGTACCCTGTCATAAAATCTAAAGAGAATTTCCAAAAATTGTGTGTCTTGACTATCTTTATAGACCTGATGCACACAACATAATATGATCAATTATTCGATCACTTAAACTATGCTTTCTGACTAGTAGAATTTTTGCCATAGCAGCTGACTTAGTGAATTCGCAGGTTGTGATTTTTATATCTAATGCTCTGGGAATATTCCTTTTAGATGTTGTGCGTGGACTGAGGTAAAGCCTCCAGTCTAGCGGAATGATTCTTTTTAAAAGTAATTTAGGATATTTTATTCTTGCCAAAACTTGTAAATGTTATTCAAAACAAAGACTCCTCAGGAGAAACAATGAAAAAAAATTGACCCTAAATTTATGCAGATTGCACAGTATGGTTTTTTTTTTTGCTTCTCACTCTTTTATATTGCCTAAACAAACCATGTAAAGTTGTCTGGTAGAAAATCTTAGTGTACCCACATTCTTACCCTGATGTGTGCTCAAGTAATTACTTGGTCTGGCGAGCTGAAGGATATACATTCCTGGTAGCAGAGTTTATTGCTCTTGACTCATCAGACAAGGGAGGGGGAGGTCCTAACTGTCCCAAATAAATATGGGAGGTAAATGTTGTTTTTGTATTACGTTTTTAAATTGTAATGTGTAATCCTCATTGTTAATCCAGTTACCTCAACTGCTCCTTCTTGTACGAAAACAGAATCTTTTGATAGTGGTACATTTAGAAATTGTCCCTAATGCCCTGTGTTGATAAAGTAAACTTAAATCAAGCAGACAGCAGCCTAATGCAGTGTGAGATAACACACCCTCTTTCACATGTGTTTCAGCTAGCAATATGTCTGTTCAATTTTTATTTCTATAAGGAGCAGGGTGACATTTGTACATGAAACAGGTTTCAATTAAAATTTCATCTTGTGTGGTAGGAATGGCAACAATATTAAGGACTATGGCAGTAAGGGAATGCCCTGGAGAAGGGGAGGTGTAAGGAAAGCCTATCATCGGAACCTTTCCGAAACTTCAAACAGCAAATGGGGCGGGAGGGAAAAAGGCATGGAATGACTGTTAGAGACATTGAGGTTTTCAACCATGTGTTGCGGCCCATTGGAGCATGTAGAAAATTGTTGATGGTCTCCCTTCTTCCCTCGGACCTCTCCCTGCACACCCCACCCCCAACAGGGAAAAAAAAGTTTTTCTGCTTCTGCTCTTCACTGAAGGTATTGGTTGGGGCACAGTACCACAGGGTAATGAGCACATTTCATTTGCAAGCCATGCAGGGCATCGCAGCCAATCATGAACCCATCATCAAATTTTCTTATTCATTTCATGGAATGTGGGCATTGCTGGCAAGGCCAGTATTTGTTACCCATCCCTAATTGCCCTTGATAGGGTGGTGTTGAGCTGCCTCCTTGAACTGCTGCACTCCATCTGGTGTGGATACACTCACAGTGCTGTTAGGGAAAGAATTTCAGGATTTTGATCCAGGAACAGTGATATATTTCCAAGTTAGGATGGTGTGTGGCTTGGAGGGGAGCTTGCAGGTCATGGTCTTCCCACACGTCTGCTGCCCTTGTCCGTCTCAGAAGAGGTCGTGGGTTTGGAAGATGCTGTAGAAGGAGGTGTGGTGAGTTGCTGCAGTGCATCTTGTATATGGTACAGAATGCTGCCACTGTGCATCCGTGATGGAGGAGGTGAATGTTTAAGTTGGTGGATGGAGTGCCGATCAAGCGGGCTGCTTTGTCCAGCTTCATCCAGGCAAGTAGAGAGTATTCCATCACACTGCTGACATGTGTCTTGTGGACAGACTTTGGGGAGTCAGAAGGCGGGGTTACCCCCTGCAGAATTCCCAGCCTCTGACTTGCTCTTGTAGCCATAATATTTATGTGACTGTTCCAATTCAATTTCTGGTCAATGGTATCCCCCCAGGATGTTGATAATGGTGAATTCAGTGATGGTAATGCCAATGCCATGGGGAAATGGTTAGATTCTCTCTTGTTGGAGATGGTCATTGCCTGGCACTTGTGTGGCACGAATGTTATTTGCCACGTAGCCCAATGTTGTCCAGATCTTGCTGCATATGGACAGAGACTGCTTCAGTATCTGAGGAGTTGTGAATGGTACTGAACATTGTACATTCATCAGCTTAGGGCACTACCCTGAGGAACTGCTGCAGCAGTGTCCTGGGACTGAGATGATTGGCCTCCAACAACCACAACCATCTTTCTCTGTACTAGGTATGACTCCAACCAGTGGAGATTCCCATTGACTTCAATTTGGCAAGGGCTCCTTGATATCATACTCCATCAAATGCTGCCAGTTAATGTTGTGCATGCTTTCCACTATGGGTTACTGGATAACAAATGAGAGGTATCCTGATGACGTTTTCACCTTAGTCCAGGGATACTGAGGCTATTTAAGTAACATCTCACCATTGCTGTAACTAGCTAACGTAGCGAAGAATGGGAAATAAACTTGGGACCTTCCTGTGTGTATGACTGAACTGCATACTCAGTGGTACAAATATTAACAGAACCATTGGGAGAGCTAGTGTTCATTGGTTTTACAGTTTGTGTGAGATGATAGTATATTCAATTATTCTCAAAGATGTTATTACGTTAGAATGTTGAGGATTGTGTGTTTCGAAGAATTGAGTTTGAAACAAGTTGTGATGGACTGCTTTCGGATGCCACCAGTCAAACTGCATTATGGGAAAATAATTAAAGGCATCTTGACTGAGAGCTACACAGCTTAGAGACTTGTCCCGGGCAAGTTGAACTTGTCTCCAAGGGTGTTTTTAATCTATTGCTGAGATTCTGCGGATGTTTGCTTTGTTCCTGACGTTCTTCTCTGCTGGTAATGACACCTTGTTTGTAGTAGTAAACAAGAGCCAAATCAATGCATTATTTACACCCCACCCTCCATCCCCGATGTTCCCTGTTCAATATAATGAATCCAAAAAAAGGGACCTTGGGTTTTGAAGAATAGGCAGACAAAGAATTAATGCTGTAGTTGCAGCCAGCCTGGCTGTTTGCTACTTGCTTCCTGTTTTTCCATTCCTGCTGCAAATAAATCCCTTTTTGAGGGGCTCCACAGCCTCCTGGTTCCTCCAATAATTTAGTTGTCTAAAAGTGCCTTCTCACAACTGTTCAAAATCTTGCATATGTGCATTGGGTGCCATTATTAATTATTAAAGAAATTAAGAGCGAAATAGAGGAGCCATGCACACCAGCAAGTCCTCTGAAAAATATTTTGGTTGCAGTAAGAGTGGCAACTACTTTATTCTTTGCTTTCAGTAACATTTTTTTCCCTTCTGCTGTTGGTGGAACAGTTCCAAACCATAAATCAACAATAGGAGGTGGAAAATGCACATCTTCCCAACCCAATACTGTAAGCACATTGTGCGATTGTTACCTACATCAAATTAGTTTAGACTAACTTAGGTTCTGCATTTAACTTTTCATGGGACTTCAAAAGTGTTCACTTCAGCAAATAAAACACTTGAAGTTGACTAACTGCAAATAGTAAAGCTATATATAATCAGCAGCCATTCTTCACTTGCATCACAGCAATCCTATAAGCCCTTCCACCTGATGAACAATCCCTGGTGTCAAGTTCTCAATAGGATGAGTGGCGCAGTGGTTAGCACCGCAGCCTCACAGCTCCAGGGACCGGGGTTCGATTCCGGGTACTGCCTGTGTGGAGTTTGCAAGTTCTCCCTGTGTCTGTGTGGGTTTTCTCCGGGTGCTCCGGTTTCCTCCCACAAGCCAAAAGACTTGCAGGTTGATAGGTAAATTGGCCATTATAAATTGTCACTAGTATAGGTAGGTGGTAGGGAAATATAGGGACAGGTGGGGATGTTTGGTAGGAATATGGGATTAGTGTAGGATTAGTATAAATGGGTGGTTGATGTTCAGCACAGACTCGGTGGGCCGAAGGGCCTGTTTCAGTGCTGTATCTCTAATCTAATCTAGATCCCTGTTTGTACCAGTTGAGTGGATTTGTTTATATTGTGTCTAGTGTGCTGAAAGTATGATTTACATTTGCTACAAAAAACCCTTAAGACTGTTTCTCAAAGTCCTAGCTAGCATGGATTAATTGGGTTTTTGTTCAGCACAAAAAAGGAAACTAGCCTCAGATCAAATAGTTCATCAGGAGCCAAAGTAGGCCTCTCAGCCCCTTATGCCTGCTCCACCATTCAGTTAGATCAAGGCTAATCTGTATCTCAACTTCATCTACCTGCCTAGGCTCCGTATCCCACTTTGTGGAAGTAAAAGTTCTGGAATTCAAAAGTATACACTGGAAAATGCTGGAATGCACAGCATATCAGTCAGCACCCAAGAGAGGGAAGCACTCTTTTTCATTTCAGGTGTCTAATGAAGAGTCTCATTGAAACATTAACTTCTGTTTCTCTTTCAGATGTGTATTAACCTGTAATGCCCCTCAGAATTTTGTTTTTAAATTCAATTCATAGAACTGTAGCACCTGTTTGCGCACTTTTAGATCTTGGAACCAAAATACAGGATTCCTTTCAAACTTTTAGGCCGGAATTTTACACCGCCCCAGCTGGTCGGATGGTGGCGGCGTAAAATTGAGCGGTAGGCTCCAGGAGGCCTAACCGCCCCAATTCCGCCTCCGACCAAGTTTACGGAGGTCCGGCGGCAGTGGGGGGGGGGGGGTGTGAGAAGCGGCCCGCCCAAGGCCAATCAAGACCCTTAAGTGGCCACTTAACGACCACTTGCCCGCTTCCATGGGTATTTTACCCGTGGCAAGCGGGTGTGCTGGGGACGTGAAAGGCCACCCAGCTATAGCTGTTGGTCTTTCTGCATCCTGGGGTGGGGGGTGGGGGGGGGGCGGGGCCTGGCAATCAGGCACAGGGTGCCCGATTGAGGGCCGTCCCCGCCTCCCAACCCCAAGATCCAAGATGCCCCCCTCCCCCAAACGACCACCCTAGCCTCACCAGGGCACGGCCGATTCCCCTGGTGAGGCTGCCCAAACTTACCTTCTGTCCCGGTTCCATTGCGTCCTCCTCAGTCAGCTGGGCTGCAGTCTCAGCAGTGGCCACCGCTCCCGCTGATTGGCCGGCAGCTCACTGAGGCGGAACCTCCTCCTCAAGTGGGTGGAAGTCCCGCCTTGGGCCAATTGAAGCCTGGGGACCCGTAAAATACGGGATGAATCTCCAGGCTGAGCGGGAGCGGCACCGACATTTACGTCGGAGTCCAGCTCCCGTCTGTCCAGCGTAAAATTCTGGCCTTTGTCTCTTTTTCAGGAAGCCAGTATTGGATTTAAAGTGAGGAAAAAAAGTTGGAACGATAGTAATTTACTACCCTAGGGATGCCCACGATGCTTTGTAAATATAAAGGGATGAAATATTTGCTAAATAGTGCATTTTGGTAGGAGAAATAGGAAGCCACATACTCCGTGAAAAATGAGAGTCTAAGTATGATAGAGGAGCAATGGGCTATAGGGGCACGCATTCATAAATCATTAAAAGTATTGAGTACTGAGTACAGATCTAGCCACCATATTATTACCAAAATTATATAGAAGCACTGGACAAGGTGAAAGAAAGATTTGCAAGGATGACACCAGAACTCACAGATTATTACTATCAGGAAAGACTGAACAGACTGGGACTTTTTTCTCTTGAAAAGCGATGAAGGAGCATCGACCTAACAGAGGTCCCTTTTATGGAGGTTTGAAAAGGAAGGAGATGTCGCCACTTAGGGATGGTCCATAAATATAAGATAGTCACTAATAAATCCAATCAAGAATTCAGGAGAAACTTTTTTTATCCAAGGAGTTAGAGGTGTGCAAAGGAAACCTGACGCGAGCCCGAATTCCGGACCCGGAAGTCCGACCCCACCCAACCCGAACTCAACATGTCGTTGGGACCCGTCGGGGTCGGATCGGGTGGCAGGCCTTTACATCAGTACATGGGTAAAGGTCTGCTACCCGACCTGACCCCCGACGGGGTCCGACGGCATGTGTCTGGTTCGGGTCATGTTGGGTTTGCAGGTCCAGCATTCGGACTTAGGTCGGGTTTCCTTTGCACACCTCAACAAGGAGTGGCTAGAATGTGGAACTCGCTGCAACAAGGAGTATTTGAGGCAAATAACCTTTTAAGGGGAAGCTAGATAAGTACATAGGGAGAAAGGAATAGAAGGATATGCAGATGGATGAAGTAGATGATAGATGAAGTAGAGTGGGAGGAAGCTTTCACAGTAATTTTCAATCTAATGGTCTTGAATAATTTCAATATGCATATTAGTGTATTTTACTCCAGAAAATGTTTATTCATGGTTGCTAATTATTTTCTTACAATGACACATACTACTTTGTATTAAGGAATTGACCCAAAACCAAGTTTTCTGTACAGAAGTAATTCTTATTTTTGTTTTGTATTTTAAAAAATGTTGGTCAGGAATATAATACTGCAAGCAATCACTGTAGTTTAGGTACATGCTACTGAAATATCTGATCAGTAAGCTGAAATACTCTTGCATAGTTTCAACTCATTGTCATAGCAGGAAATGGTTTTCTGCGTTAAGATAAATAATTGAACCAAAGAAATACTTTTAATTGATGATTGTATTCCATACCCTTGATACACAATGGTATTAATGCAGGAGGATTAACAGTCATTACCTCATTATTCTAGACTTGCAGGAAAATGATCTGTAGCTGAATTTTGGAAAATTCTTTGCCTCGCTTATATACTGAAGAAACATTTTTTTGTTCTAAATGTTATTCAATTTAAGAAATGTTCTTTATTCAACATTTTTTCCTGATCCTATTTTCCAATGGTTGGGTTTCAGAAGTTGGAAAAAATCATTGTTGCAAATGTTTGACAATAAGAATATTTGTATTTTGACATTTGAAAAGACTGAGAAGACGCACCTTGTGGGTCAGCAAGTTTTTTCAGTGAGTAAATAACCTATACAGATCATGGAGGACCCAAGGATGATTTCCTGTGTTGAGTTAACTGATCTTGGTGTAGTAAGGATGCTGCATTTGGCTCAGTATCGCCAAGCTTAAGAGGTGAAAATTGGCGAGGTGTTCCAGCTTCTGATCTCTGTCTGCAAGTGCACATGAGGTCAGATTTATATTTGATTGTGATGACTTGTTGTAAGTTAGACTACTGACACTAACGAGGCTTGCTCACAAATATTGGCCACTTGAAAGAGCTTTTTAGTATCACTCAGCATTTAATGAATCATGCCCTAAAACGGTGTTCAGTAGAAACTTGACAAAGAATATTAGCTAGAAAGACAATGGCCATGGTGCAGTTTGTTTGAGCTCTTTTCTTGGACCTAAGTTTGAATGCACCTGCAAGTTTGGCACCATAACGACAGTCACTGCATTTCAGAGTCATTTATTGTACGTGTAGCACTTTAAGAAGGGTTGAGAGATATGATATGGGGTTATATAATGCAAGTCTTGTTTTTCTTTTCAAAATGCTAGGATGAAAGTTTTCTCTGCCAGTGCTAAGGTTTATATGTAGAGCGACTATGAGGCAAACTCATCCATTGTACAAAGTTGCCAAATTGCAAGATCAAAATTCAATTGTCATGGCTTGTGTAGGAAGTGGCAATATTGGGTTGAGGGTGGAGTTAAGGCACATTGAAGCAACATGGAGGGAACTTGCCTCTGCATCTCTCTGTGCACCCAGCCTCTAAGTGCTTCATGCTAACACAAGAAATGGAAGCAAGTATGTTTCATTTCCTTCACTGATGATCCTCACATTGATACATTCCAAATAAAAATTGAATAGATGTTGGGAACAATTGGCGCCTACATAAAAAATGTGATTATTTTTATCTGAAATCTGGCTTTGAATATTACTAACATGTAAAGTTGGAACACCCAAAATGGAAAGAATGTTTGAGTGAACCCACTGTGTAACTGAAAATTAAAATGAAATATTCTTTTAAACCGAGCGACAGTTCATAAAAACAAATACTGTTCCTCAGAGGATATGGCCTTCAGCAGATTTCATTAGTATAGATCAACAGGAATGTTGCATCAATCTTGTGTAAGTAATTAGCTGTGTTTATGTTGCTGTATACATTTTGTAAGAGTGGTTTGATACTGGCTATCTGGAGCCTACCAATTCATTTTACATCTAACAAGTGGGTTTCTGCTTTTGCTGAATCAAATTAAATCAGTTAAGCCAGTTATATTTCTAAGTACGGTTGTGGGAGGAGAGTTATGCATTTGTTGTTGGTTGCACTTTTAAAATAGTATAAGTGACTGTATACTGTAATTGGAAGACTCCACAGAACGGGAGACAGGATAGTAAACTTTCTTAAACATTTATTTTCAATTTTGTAGCCAAATTATAATAATAACTTGAGATTTTGCTAATATTTTTATAACTTTAAAAACATATCTTTCCATCTCCCTGAAGAACTTAAAATCTCTTTAGTGGGGCTACCTTATGATTTCAGTAATGTTACATGGGCTGAATTTATAGATTATATTTTACTTATGCAGTGATATCAGTTAGATATCTATATAATTAGAAAATTATTCTTATGGATGGGCCAAAATTGTCACGTGATGGGCTATCATTTCACAATCTTGTCTTCCCTTTTTCACCTCCAGTGGTAGGTCACACCTTTGCTGCCTACATGTTCCTAACATGGTAAGTTTGTGGTTTTGGCTTAGCCAAAAGAGGGCGAAGTGAGAAGTTGATACAGGTCACTTCCTAACAGGACAAAAAACACTGAACGAATCATTCAGACGGATTACAGCCACTGCACGGTGCCAAGTTACAAAAGGGTAAGGGCAGAGGCCTTGAAGGAGGTGGTTTGCTCGTCCTGCGAGCTGTGAACATTGTCTGCTGGGATGAGAAGTGGCAGAGCTTCATAGAAATGAATCCAAAAGTTTTTTTAAAAAGTACAAAGGAAACTTTTACAAGTTCATAATTTTTGAAAATCTCTTGCATATTTTGGTGGAGTTTGACATTAGCATTAATGGATTGATTAACAGTTGCATCTTTCATCAATAGTAAGAATTATAACTCAAATGTGTTGTAGCGCACATTCAGCACATATACTTGCCCTCCAGTTTTCTGCAAATGGCAGCTAATCAATGCAAGGAATGTGATGTAGGGTGCTTGTTTCCGTTTTCCGTGGCAGCAATCTGGGCGCATTGTGCGATCAACATATAGCATTGAATTACATCTGTTTTTTTCCAATATCCATTTTCATTCGTACTATCATTATGCATGTTGAACATTAAAGATGACTAGTGCTTTGGGAGCAAGAGAAGTTTAAGCTAAAAGTATTTTGGCAGAACTACTGGAAAAATAAAAATATTGCGAACATTTCTTCCTGTGAGGACATGCGCTCTATATTTTATCGGAGAAGGCTATCCATCTCTACTCTAATCAGCAGTAGCTGGCAGGAAGTGGATCAGCTGGAGACTTTGTCTGAAGATGCCTTTTCCAACCAGGAAGCCCATTTTTGTGAGGTACCTGGCACAGTGAATAATAACAACAATTTACATTTATATAGCACCTTCAGTGTAATAAAGCAAGGTGCTTCACAGAAGCAGTATAACACAAAATATGACACTGAGCCACATAAGGAGATACTGATTGGAATTTTACATTCAGATGGTGACCCCAACCACTAGCTAAAAAGTTGGGGGTGAGCCTGCCTCTGCCAGGCCTGGAAACCACGCTGCAATTTTTCATGGTCCACGTTCTTAATCAGCCTTGGTCGGGACTTCTGCTCCTCTGAGGCAGCAAGTCCCATCTCCAAGAGCTGCTGGCCCTCAGATTGGCCGGCAGCTTCTCAGACCCAGCAGTGCCACTGGGAGTGGTGGCCACTGCTGGGTCTGCACCCAGCAAGACGAAAGCGAAGGACGTCACTCTTCAGAAAGGTAAGTGGGTTTCGGGCCTCGCTGGGGACAATCAGCTGGGCCCCGGCGAGGGGTTGGGGGTGAGGGGGTCGGACTGTAAGACAGGTTGGGTAGTTTTACCTGTGCTGCTGGGTAGGCCCTCCTGATCGGGGTGGGGACACAGGGTACCTGATCAGGAGGCCCCTCCCTCCCACCCCCCACCCCCGGCCCACAAGGAGGCCGCCTAGTATTACTGGGTGGCCTCCTCAGGTGCAGAAGTGCCCACCCGCTTCTGGTAAGATACTGGCGGTGGGAGGAGGCCCTTAAGTGACAATTAATTGGCCGCTTGAGGGCCTCAGTGGCCTGGGGTGGATGGGCCGTTTGCCACCTGCCCCACTGCTGGTAAAATAGCAGCGGGGGTAGGTAGCCAACAGGAACGGCGCCCCAGCCTCCCGCTTGATTTTATGCCCCCGTCTCCCAGCCTACTCCCGAGGGGGGTGTAAAATTCCAGCTTTTAGGTCAGGTGACCCAAAGCTTTGTCAAAGAGGCAGGTTTTAAGATGCGTCTTAAAGGAGGAAAGTGAGGTGGAGAGGTATAGGGAGGGAATTCCAGAGTTTAGGTTCAAGGCAAACAAAAATGCGGTTAGCAATGGTGGAGCGATAAAATCAGGGCTGCTCGAGGCCAGAATTAGATGAGCACAGAAATCTCAGAGGGTTGTAGGACTGGAGGAGATTACAGAGATAGGGAGGGGCGATGCCATAGAGGGATTTGAAAACAAGGTTGAGAATTTTAAAATGAAGACGTTGCTTGACATTGTAAGTCAGCGAACACAGGGGTGATAGGTGAACGGGATTTGGTATGAGTTAAGACATGGGCAGCAGAGTTTTGGAGAACCTCAAGTTTATGAAGGATAGAATGTGGGAGATCAGCCAGGTGTGCGTTTGAATAGTCAAGTCTAGGATAAAGGGAAAATGTTTCCACTTTTAAGCATTTCTAATGAAAAGCAAAATGTTCCTATTCGTTCAGCTATTATTTTTGTTCAGATGTTGTTGGAGTGGTAGTAATCTGGAGGAGTGGGGTAGGATGATTATTTGACTCACAAACTGGATGTTTTTGCCTTTTGACCATGTATGTGCGCGCGTGTGCATGAGTATGTGTGTACGCGTGTGTAATATATTCAACAGCTATGGAGCAATTGCTGTACAGGTCCCTTGACCTGAATAAAAGGGTAGTAAAGATGTTGCAGCATTGAGGTTGAAGCTCTATCTCACCATTCTGGGATTGCTGCCAACTCTGGCATAATATATTCACTGTTGTTCTTTTTAGCAGTGAATTGTTGGGGTATATACCATATTGCTTTATTGTAAAATCCATAGTTTTGCTGCATCATGTCCATGAATTTTATACTCCATTTGGAAAATAATTTAAGTTGCACCTTTCAGTCATGCTAGCCATAAAAACTCTGTATGTTCACTGGATTTTTTGTATTTATGCCACACAGCACATTGCAAATATACTACACAATATACATTATGTTAAATATATTTCAGCTAGAAAGTGAAGCACACCCTGGCTTGTGCTCCCATATTCTGCGTCCTGGAGTGATGGTGCACAGGTCTGGTCTTGTAGTTTTCCTGATCATAGCTATGCCATTGGAGGAAAACTATGATCAAAGACTTGAAACTCATGGAGGGAAATTAGTTAGTATATCTGAGGACAGTGTACCTGCTCAAGACTGCTCTTGTGTGGGGGTGATCCTCTGCATTAAAAACTGCCTTGGCTGAAGTTTGATGCAGGTTGCTCAACAAAGAGGAACCTGAAAAAAAAGAGAAAAATAACATAGCATTTGTTACTTGAGAAATAAATATTTAAAAAAAGTAAATATGCCCTTTCCAGACCTGTTTTTTTTTAAACGGAAAAGATTGTTTCATTAAATTGCTGCACAGTTTTCTTTTAAAACATCAAGCAGAATATGCCTTAATTACTGATTCTGATCCTTTGGGTTTCTGCTTCCACAGGTGATGATGACAAAGAGGACCAAAGACATGGGTAAATTCAGCTCCGTCACTGTGTCCACCATTGATGAGGAGGAGGAGGAGATTGAAGCAGTGAGTTCCGTTAAAGAACAAAAACCTTCCTTAGACTGATATGCTGCGAGTGATTGCTTCTGTGTTGTTTGTTAGTTAGAAATCAGATTGAACACTGAAGCTATATTTAACATTGACAGATATTAATGCATAATAATATAATCTTTAAAACATTTCCTGGATTGTCATATCAATAGTTAATATCCATTATTAACATCCATTCTTGTTTAGTGATTTTTAAAAATATCTTAATTTAAGTTTTCCCATTCATTCTTTAAGAAAATAAATGATTAGCATGGCCTCATAGAAACAACATGAATTGGATCAGAAAAATGCAAATGTCACTCCAATATTTAAGAAGTGAGGGAGAAACCAGTAAACTACAGAGCTGTCAGTTTAATGTTTATTCCAGTTGAATCTTAAATCTTCCATTATTTTGTAAAAGCATCTTTGCCCAGGTAAAATAAACTTAACTATGGTTCTCCAACCTCTCTTTTGTTCCCTTGCCCCCATTGCTAGTCTTCAAAACAAGAAAAATTATTGCCTGAGATTGCATGCCTTGAACCCCTCATGGCTTAACCGGCAGGGTGTGTCACATACGTCCTGAGATTTTAGTAATTAAAAGTTTTTTTTTGTTTCAAATAGTGCTCCAGTCCCACACCAATGTGGTTGACTTAACTACCCACTGAAGAGATCTGGTAAGCCACACATCTGTAACATCGTCCTCTGGGACAACTAAGGATGGTCAATAAATGCCGGCCTTGCCAGCGACCCACCCCATGTCCCAAGAATACATTTTTAAAAACTTTTCTTTCATGGGTTGTTACACAGTCAGGAGATTTTAATTTCTGCATGGATTGCGAAAAGCATAACCGCTCAAGTCGTAAAGGCAATGAACTTCTCAAATGTATTTAGGACAGTTTTCTAAAACAGGTGTTTTGGACTCTAGATGAAACCATACTGTACTAGATTTCATGGTGGGTAATCAACCAGAATTAGTTAACAAGCTGATGATGGGGAACATTATATGAGTGACCCTCATGATTGAATTTGATATTAGGTTTGAGTGGGAGCAGGAAGAGCCGCAAACCAAGGTTTTAAATTTAAGGCAAGCTTTGAATGAATCAGGAATGAATTTAAAGTCGTCATAGAGTCATTTATGGCACAGAAGGAGGCCATTCAGCCCATTCAGTCCATGTCGGCTCTCCACGGAGACATCTAGTTAGTCCCATTCCCCTGCTCGATCCCCATAATCCTGCATGTTTATTTCCTTCAAGTGGCCATCCAATTTCCTTTTGAAGTCATTGATTCACTCCACTTCCACCATCCTTATGGGCAGAGTCTCCCAGGTCATTACCACCCGCTATGTAAAAAAAAGTTCTTGTTCATATTTCCCCTGCATCTCTTGCCCAAAACCTTCAATATGTGTCCCCTAGTCCTTGTACCATTAGCTAATGGGAACAGCTTTTCCTTGTCTAACTTATCTAAGCCTGTCATAATCTTGTTCATCTCCATTAAATCTCCCCTCAATCTCCTACGCTCCAAGGAGAACTACGCCAGTTTTTCCAACCAAACTTTTTAACTAAAATCCCCCCATCCCGAGCATCATTCTGATAAATCTCCTCTGGACCCTCTCAAGGACTGGGTGCAATACTCCAGTTGGAGCCTAACCAGAGCTTTGTAAAGGTTCAGCATAACCTTCCTGCTTTTCTACTCAATGCCCAAGATCCCATATGCTTTACTAACCATTCTCTTAATACGTCCTGCCACCTTCAAAGATCGATGCACATGCACCCCCAGTCCCTCTGTTCCTGCACACTCTTTAGAATTGTGCCATTAAGTATATATTGCCTCTCCCTATTCCTTCTGCCAAAATGCATCACCTCACACTAGTTAATATATCGTTGTAAATTGAACTGTACTGTTGACGAGTAAGCCTACAGATAAACATTGGGAAGTATACAAAGAAGTTTTTGGTATAATGCAAAACCCGTAAAAGGTAAAGGCTCCGCACATGCAGTTAAGGAGCCATTGTCAACAAATGAAGTAAGAGGTAGTGTCAAGCTTACATAGTTGCAAAAAACAGTGGACTGGGGAGAGCTATCAAAAGCAACAAAGGGATGCAAAGAAAGTAATAAGAGGTGCAAAAGGGTATATGAGAAAAAAAACTTGCAAGGAATATCAAAATTTACAGCAAAAGGTTTTACAAATTTATTGAGGGAAACAGTGATTAAGGGAAATGTGGGCCCATTAAAGACAGATGCAAACAAGACTTTAATGGACAACATGGAAATGGCAGACTTGTTAAATTAATATTTTGTATCAGTTTATTCGGTGGAGGAAGAGGACAAAATATCAGTGGTGCAAGGGAATTTAAAAATAAGTCAAGGAGAGCAACTTGGTGGATTTAATATAATTTTTAAAAATGCGACTTAGAATTACATAGAATATACAGCACAATAACAGACCATTTGGCCCAACCAGTCCATGCCAGCATGCCTGGTCTACTTGAGCTTCCTCCCATCTTCCCTCATCCAAGTCCATCGATATAAGCTTCTATTCCCTTCTCCTTTGTATGCTTATCCAGCTTCCCTTTAAATATATCCATAACTATTCACCTCAACTACTCCCTGTGGTCGTAAGTTTCACATTCTCACCACTCTCTAGATAAAAAAAATTCTTCTGAATTCCCTATTTAATTTCTTGGTGATTCTTATATTGGTGGCCTCTAGTATTGGTCTTTGCGGTAAATGGAAACACTCTCTCTGTGTCTAGTCTGTCAAAACCTTTCATAATTTTAAAGGGACGTTAATGGACAAATCTGCAGCATCTAATGGTTTCCACTCCAGAGTATTAAAAGAAATTTGTGAGGAGATTGCAGTTCCATTTTCCAAAACTCTAGATTCAGGAATTGTGGCTTTAGAATTGGAAAATTGCAGATGTCACTCCATTATTTAAGAGGGAGATGGGGAGAAACCCGAAAACTTATAGACCTGCCAGTTTAATATCAATTGTGGGGAACCAACTGGAATCTACCAATAGATACCGAGTAACTGAATAAAAGTATGAACTAATCAGAGAGTTAACATTGATTTTTGGAAGTTAGATCATGTTTGACTAGTGAAAATCAGGTGTAATAGATTTGCTAAGTATACAGTGCATACTTAAACTTACAATTAGAAGGCAATGGTTACAACTGATCCTGCTGGTATGATTGAGGGACTCAAACGTGTTACAGTTCTGAGCTCAGTACGTTGGGCCTTTATGAATCAAAAGAGTCATTATCAATACCAGTTTTTACGCATTTCTCTTACTTCATCTACATGACAGTGTGTGCAATTCTGTATTACATCATTAATAAAATAAAATTCCACGTAAGAAAAATTTAATTGACATCCCTATTACTTTAGTTTTCCTTACTTAACGAGACCTTTTTCCCATTTCAGCAAGTGAGTATAACCCTTGAATAAAAAAAAATACTGGAAATACTCAGCTCTGGCAGCATCTGTAGAGAGAGATACAATTTAACCTTTCAGGCCGATGACCTTTCATCAGAACTCAAGTATAACTCCCTTACTTAGTTATCTTATGCGGAGTTTGCAAGTTCTCCCTGTGACCGCGTGGGTTTCCGCCGGATGCTCCGGTTTCCTCCCACAGCCAAAGACGTGCAGGTTGATAGGTAAATTGGCCATTGTAAATTGCCCGTAGTGTAGGTAGGTGGTAGGAGAATTGAGGGAAGGTGGGGATGTGGCAGGAAATATGGAATTAATGTCGGATTAATAGAAATGGGTGGTTGATGGTCGGCACAGACTCGGTGGGCCGAAGGGCCCATTTCAGTGCTGTATCTCTCTATGACTCTATTGTTAGTTTCACTCTTCCATGTAATTTCTATTCTACCAAATGAAACCTCTACTTATAAGTGTCTCATTATTTCTGAGTCGTTCATACCACTAACAAAAATGATTTATGCCCATATGTTTTCCTTTGCCTAACTAACACTTTTTCCACATTAACAACAAAAACAACAGTTTGTATTTATGTAACACCTTTAATGTAGTAAAACATCACAAGGCGCTTCACAAGAGCTTTATCAAACACAATTTGATACCAAGCCACATAAGGAGATATTGGGGCAGCTTGGTCAAAGAGATAGGTTTTAAGGAAGGTCTTAAAGGAAGACAAGTAGAGAGGTGGAGAGGTTTAGGGAGGGAATTCCAGAGCTTGGAGCCTAGACAACTGAAAGCATAGGCACCAATGGTGGAGCAGTTAAAATTGGGGATGCTCAAGAGGCCAGAATTAGTTGAGCCCAGATATTTTGGAAGGTCTGGCACTGGAGGATATTCCAGAGATAGGGAGCAGGGAAGCTTTGGAGGAATTTGAAAACAAGGAGCAGGCTCTCCAGGTAAAATGAGAGACCTGGGGAACAGCCTTTCCAGTCTCCTCCATTCCTGACATTGCTGCAGCCTCAGAAATCCAAGTGCTAATGAGCCATTCTAACCCATGTCATGCTTCCTTTCACAGAATGGACACGTCATCCCTCCCACCCTTCCTGATTGGTCAGGGAACCCAGAGTGCTAATGCCATGGCTCGGAAAGAGACGCAGCATAGCCCACTAATTAGTAAAACGCTTTCCTGATACCCAAATGATCCTGCCGTTCCAGCAGGGCCTAAGAACAGGAAATTCTGTCCACAATTTGACACCAAGCCATGTAAGGAGACTTTAGGGCTGACGACCAAAAGCCTGGTCAAAGAAGGAAGTTTTAAGGAGCGTCTTAAAGGAGGAAAGGAAAGCAGAGAGGTGGAGAGGCTTAGGGAGGGAATTCCGTGTTTAGGGCCTTAGCGGTTGATACGCCACCAGTGATGGAGCAATTTAGAGATGCTTAAGAGACCATAATTAAAGGAGCGCAGATATCGCAGAGGGCTGTGAGGCTGGAGGAGATTCTAAAGATAGGGATTGAAGGGCATGGAGGGATTTGAAATTAAGAATGAGAATTTTAAAATTGTGGCATTACTCAACTGGAGGCCAGTGTTGGTCAGTGAGCACAGGGCAAATGGGACTTGATGTGATTTAGAACATGGGCAGCAGAGTTTTGGATACCTCAAGTTTACAGAGGGTAGAGTTGAATCCCGGCAATGAGTGCGTTGGAATAGTTGAGTCTAGAGGTAACAAAGGCGTGGATGAGGGAATGCATTTAATTTACTTTAGCTCATGTATTTTCTGACGTTGTATTTCATTGTAGGAGGATGAATACTGTTTGTTGAATTATATTTGTGGCATCTTGTGAGATTTTGACGGATTGCAATTGATAATCTTGACCTGAGATAGCAGAATATCCCCACTCCCAATCAGCCGTGGTGATAACCTTTTCTTCTTCAGACTGGACAGCTGTTTATCCAGTTAGACCAAAGAGGCTAAAACTAGTCAGTTCTAGGTGATGTAAGGACTGCTGCTGTCTGCCAGCTTGAGATAAGATGTCCCTAATGTCCAGTTGCATTTTAAGAACATATCTGAAAAGTTTATAAATCTAAGAATATATGAATGTGTATTTGGATGAATTTCCCCCTTGGGCCTTTCTGCACCATTCATCAACACCCATCAAGAGAAAGAGATAGCTACTTACAGAGCTCGGTCAAATCTGCAGTAATTGTGTGCTAGGCAATACAGGAGTTCCAGAGGATGATACTTGTCTCCAATAATTTGAACAGTATACATTACCATTCAAATCACATCTAGTGAAAGGGTAGATTTGATTAAACAAATTACCTTTGTTCATTGAAAATCTTCATCGGTCATGGATTCAGAACAAGAAACTCACAGCAAGCCAAATCTGTATGAATGTCAGAATTAGAAATTGTCACTAAATGCTGTTAACTTGTGTTTTGTGTATTTGACAGAGGGAGATTGCTGATTCCTACGCACAAAACGCCAAAGTGATTGAGAAGCAGTTGGAAAGGAAAGGCATGAGCAAGAAGAGACTGCAGGAACTGGTATGAGCATTAGCAATTTTACCACTGCTTACATGAAGTGTGAAAGATCCGTTCGTCCAAGTTCAGGCTCAGTTTTTTGTATAGTCAGAACCTGCAGAAAATCTCAGCATAAACTGAAACCTGTAAAATAAATTAAAATTGGGTGGCACTGTGGTTAGCACCGCAGCCTCACAGCTCCAGTGACCCGGGTTCAATTCTGGGTACTGCCTGTGCGGAGTTTGCAAGTTCTCCCTGTGACTGTGTGGGTTTTCGCCGGGTGCTCCGGTTTCCTCTCACAGCCAAAGACTTGCAGGTTGACCGGTAAATTGGCCATTATAAATTGCCCCTAGTATAGGTAGGGGAATTGTGGGGATGTGGTAGGAATATGGGGTTAATGTAAGATTAGTATAAATGGGTGGTTGTTGGTCAGCACAGACTCGGTGGGCTGAAGGGCCTGTTTCAGTGCTGTATCTCTAAATAAATAAATAAATGTTCCTGGAGTGTAATGCCATTTAAAAAAAGAAAGAACACAAGTATTTTCACAGCTCATGGGAGATATCTTTAGTGTTGGAAGCCCACTCGCGCAGCATTGCAATATCCAGTAATCCAGCTGGAATTTTGTTGCTGGGCCACATGCCAGTGGTATTCCGCAAATATGAATGTGACCTTTCTTCGCTCAGTCTTGACAGCTAGTGCGCACAAGCTTTTCTCCCCTTTCCTCTCACAGAAATCAACAAATAGCAGAAGGTTCTTGGAATTGACGGCGAGTGCATACTCACTGCATGCTCAGATTATGCTATTGTTGGATTTCATTCTTAGATCTCATTTCAGGAAATAAAACATATAACATATAAACTATATATTTTTTGTTGTTGAGAAACAAATTCATCAAAAATAAACTGACCCCCTGGCACCTGTAGCATTCATGGCTGCAAATTATTGTAAATCCATAGTATTAATGTAAATGCAAAAAAAAACAGCAGCTTAACTCTCGTCAATTGATTTATGGTTATTGGTTTCATTGAAGAGGTGGGTTTAAGTTTCCTGTGTAAAGCTTAGTGTTTTCCTTTCTTTATAGGCAGAGTTGGAGGCTAAGAAAGCCAAGATGAAAGGTACCCTGATCGATAATCAGTTCAAATGAGCACTTTCATAGACTGCTGGTGGATTCCTCCCACAATCCCTTGTGCCCAACTGACCATCTTCACAGGGATTCTATCATTTAATAGACCAGCTGTTAACCTAAGCAGGGTCATTGTACCTTCCTGCATGTTGTCTGTGGTGGAGGGTAAGGATGGATAAGGAAAAGGAAGAATTTGTATGTTTGAGAATTATTGACTTTTACATTAACGTGGCTTTATGTATGAGCAAGGGGACTGTCTTGCATTTTGATATTTGCAGTTGTACTATAGTGATCTAAACACATCTGCAATATTATAGATATATTGTTAGATAAACAGTAGACAAATGTGTTTGTGTATCTATATTTTTATAAATTATTTTCTTCACTCCCTCAAACAGCTTTACAGTTCTATCTCCTTAAAATCCTTTGCCTCAGGTGGCATGTTTTCTGGTCTCCTATTGTTCATGGTTATTTTGCTGTGTTATACATGGAAAAGCAGGAACGTCCACTCTCTGTCATCCTTTGAAAGCACAGCAGAGATGGTGTTATCCCTGTTGTGTGCTATAATTGGCTTTATTATCCCTGGGTTGGGGGAAGAGCTGAAAATTACACAGAGTCCTATTTCTGATTGGTATCCAGAGACCCCCTGTTGAAAAGTGTGCACGTGTGATCATTATGTGTGATGCTCCTTGTGGTTGAATAAGCTACCGAGGCATACACTGTATTAGCTCACACTTGAGGAATGACCACCTAGCCCTGTTGTATGGCTACCAGTACCAGTGCCCTTTTTCAGAGGGTATCGTACCCCATTCTTTGGGTATTTTATAGGTAAGTCTTCTAATTCCACTAACACTATCCATTTTGAATATCTTAACCAATACTACTGCATGCAACTATTTCCTAATTTTAAAACTTTTAACCATATAACCAACCTGAGTTAATGTTCCTTCAAAGTGAAGAATGCTAACTATCTAATTTGGCCTTGTAACATAAGGAATCACTTCATCATGCGCAAGAAAACATTCAGACCTGCTAACATTCCCCATTACTAAAAAAAACATTTTTACATTAGTTCTTTTTAAATAAAAAGTTTATGGCATCTGCTTGACAGTATTGATTTTAATGTGGGCACTTGCCTAAAAAACTTCACTGAACTCAAAGCGTTTAATGAAAATGTGACTACATTGTACAGTGGCCAGCTCTGACATTCATATTAAAAATGAGATCTGATTTCAAAAGTACCTATATTCATCTTTAGTGAGGTAAAACCAGGAATGCTGGAAATCTGAATTAAAAAGAAGCAATACTGAAAATCAGCATCTGAAAGAAAAATATTTTTTGGATGGGACATTTCACCAGAACCATCACATATTTTCTTATGAAACTTTAAATTGCTGTTTCAAATGCTTTATGTTTTCAGTATTCTTTTTGTGTGGGGGTGGTGGATTAGCTTGAAATACAACAATTCAAAATGATTTCCTCTCTCTTCATTTACATCCTTGGGATTGTGTGGGAAATAAGGTATATTTTTGCTTGAACATTAAATAAATTGTTCCAAAGTAATGGGAGCATTCAGAAATGGATGGGTAGAAAATGACATTTGCAACAGGCTGCTTTACCGAGAGAGAACCCTGTGAGAAGCTGGAAGGGAGCTGCATTGTTAGTATCTGTCTGAGATACTGTAATCCATACTCTCCAAATGGTGCCAGTTTCAGTCAGTTCACTTGTGTTTTTTAAAAAAAAACACAATTTTTCTCCAGTGTTTTGTATTAAGTGGAACATTCTAACCATTTTACAATAAATCACTTTAATAAATGAGTTGGATTTATTTTTGTTACTGCTATTGGTTTTTTTTTCTGGAGAAATCCTGTTCAGTCGACTGCTGTGGGGAAATAACACTGTAAAAGCTTTCTGTAAAAATATGATGTGAATTATAGTGGATATGACTTTTTGGCTAGTTTTCAGATGATGTGCAAAAGTTCTGCAAGTTTTGACATTTAAAATTTGGTAATGGTAAATAGTTCAGAAATGATTCAAAGCTCAAATTGGGTGAAAGTAGATCAACACCAAGAAAATTAATTAATCATATTAGAATACCTCAGTATTAGAACCCAAAAAGATTTATGCCGATGTTACCAGAACTGCAAGTTTATACCTAATGAGGAAAGGATGAACAGGCTGGGTTGAAAAGAGAAGACTGAGGGGTGACCTAGTAGAGGTCTTTTTAAATTATGGAAGGCAGTAATAAAGTAGACACCGAGTGTGGGCTGGATTTTATGCAGGCGATGGGTGTCCCGACAGCAGGCCAGAAAACAAAGGGCGCCTCGCCTCGGCAGTTTTGGGGATCCTTGGCTGCATTTTGCAGTGCTCAGGCAGTTAACTGCCCAGTGCCAGGTCTCTATCCCGTTAAGGATGGGGATCCCACCTTCAAGTGCTGCCAGCCAATCAGTGGTGGGGGGGTGGGTGGTGAAAAGGGGGAGGTTGTTAAGGGTGGTTGTTTTGTGGGGGGGGTGAATTTCAGCACAGGGGTAGCCTTTGCTACCGGGGACCGTCCGTGGGCCATAGATTGCCCAAGCTGGAGGGCCCATCCCCAACCCGCAGGGAGGCCACCTGGTGTTGCCAGGTGGCCTCCCCGTGTGGCGGATGCCCCCTGCTGCTGGTAAAATGCCAGCAGTAGCGGGAAGAGGCCTTTAAGTGGCCATTAATTGCCTCAATTGACCTGTGGGCGGGAAGGCCATACTTGGCCTTTCCCGCAACTAACAAAATTGAATGACATTGGGAAGGCGATGGGCACTTAACCTCTGCCCTCGCTATTTTATGGGCCCTCCCGCCTCCCTGCCCATCCCTAGAAGACTAATAAAATTCAGCCTTGTATTTCCACTTGTGGAGCAAAAAAAATAGAGGTCACCAATGTAAGATAGCCACCAAGAAATCAAATGGGGAATTCAGAAGAAAATTTTGTACCCAGAGAGTGGTGAGAATGTTATACTTGTTATCACATTGAGTAGTTGAGGTGCATAGTATAGATTATTTAAGGGAAAGGTAGAAAAGGAAACGACAGAGAAGGGAATTATGGATTATGCTAATCGAGTTAGATGAGGAAGGATGGGAGGCACATAAAGAGCGACGTAGACTAATTGGGCTAAATGGCCTGTTTCTTTGTTGTGAATTCCATGTAATCTATGTCGTGTGTGCTGGAAGGGTGAATGAAATTGAAGGGATTTGATAATGTCCAAAATCGCGATTTAGTAGTTTCCAGGTAATTTGACCCTTAACCTACACTCTGAATTGGGCTATCATTTCTCCCTCCTGATCTTTTATTCCCTAGCTCAACTGAAAAGCTTGCTTACCTTTTGAGATTTCAGATCTGACAAAGTCTTACATCTGGAAAGTTAATTTCTCTTTTTATGGATGCAGACTGACTTGTATATTTCCAGCACAACAAAAACAAGAAATGCTGGATTCACTCAGCAGGTCTGGCAGCATCTGTGGAAAGAGAAGCAGAGTATTTCCTTCAGGAAATCTTGAGCACCTTATGCAGGCAAAATTTACACTATGGTTAGAACCTGCAAAACTTCCCCAGCCATTTTTAAGTACTACCAGGCTGATATCCTTTCTTTGAAAGAAGAGATAGACAAATGCAGATGTAAGCAAGCAACTTTGATTAAGAATGCAAGAAATACACTAAAGGACAGAAGTTAAAATGAGATAGGAAATTGGAATTTACTTCCTAAACTTGTCCTTAATTTTCCACTTGAACATGGACATCAAGTTAGCTCTCTAGTCTGTGAATGGTACAATGGGTTCACCTCTGGAATTTTGTCTATGAGCAATACAGTTTTGCATGAAATTAATCTGACCAATCTCAGTCCAAATTCTAGTTGGGTAGGTGTGCCATATAAAGCAGTAAACATTTCAATGTAAATTTCTAGTCTTTTTCAGTTAAGTTAGCTGCTGTACAAATTAGGAAGCTTAGTACTGTAGAGTGTGTTGTACTATGGTTAATGCTCAGGCATCTTATTGAATTTGAATAAAGGAGCTTTGCTTATGATCTGAGAGTGCATAATACTGGGACCAAACGTGGGAGATATGCTCCATTCTCCAATACTGATGCATAGTCACTTAAACAAATCTGTACATTTGACATTTTTGCTCATTGGATCTTTTTCATTATTGTTTTGCCTTGTGATCCTTGAACATTGGGTGATGTCATTTACAAGCACAAAAATTATAAAATTGTTGGTGGAATATATGCAAACAGCAGAGGCAGCCATCACAAAAGGCTCGGAATCATTTGGCCCGACTGGTGTACATGTCTTGACTAAATTTATCATTAGGGATTAGTCATTATAGCTGTGTCAAATAATGTTTGGATTTACTAGCAAAAAATTTCCTTTTAGCAGATTAGTTCATGTCACGAGTTCTATTTGGAAACAAATCTGCCTTCCTCCTCCAGAGTTACTATAAAATGTATTTTTCCATCCAATATTCTCCCCACCTTTCCTGCCAATGCTGACTGTGGTTGATTGCATTTCCACAAACTTCAGGCACTCGACAGTTTCCCAGCCACGTGATCATGCTTCACATCAAGACAAGAATAAAGGCAATCTATTTTACCATAGTGGATGTCACAGTCAAACCCATTTACATCCTGCCCTGGTAGCTGCCAGCAGAATATTCTTGTCCCTACATCAATTCTACTTCCAATTGAAACCTGCTGGGAAGTCGGATAGTTTCTGATTTGTAATGTGTGATGGGTAACAGATGCTCTTTGTCCAGCATTATTTGAATTAGGTAAAATACCATCAAGATGCACTGCAGTAACTCGTCCAGTTCCTTTAACAGCACCTTCCAAACTCGTGACCTCTACCACCTAGAAGAACAAGGGTAGCAGATGCATGGGAACCCCACCACCTGCAAATTCCACACCAAGTCACGCTCCACCCTGTCTTGGAAATATATCACCATTCCCCACTGCCACTGGGTCAAAATCCTGGAACTCCCTTCCGAACAGCTCTAGGTGTAACTACACCCAAAGGACTGCAGTGGTTCAAGACGGCAACTCACCACCACCTTTTCAAGGGCAATTATGGATGGGCAATGAATGCTGGCCTTGCCAGTGATGCCCAAATCCCGTGAATGAATTTTTAAAAAATCTATTCAACGACACCTTGGACCTTTTTGAACGTCTCAAGTTTCTTAGCTGGTTTATTTCAGAATGATCCTATTGATGATCAGTATTTATTTCTCTGTCCAAAAGAAATTGAAGGAAAAGAAACTGCATGTACATCTATGACAGCATCTTTTTTCGGCTGGAGAAAGAAAGCTTAGCAAGCTATATTTAGCTATAGATAAATATTTGAAGCAGAGAAAAATGTTGAGCCGTGGGAAGAGAGCAAAACAATGTGATTAATTTTGGATTACTCCAGCAAAGAAGTGGCACAGACATGACCGGCTGCATGACCTCCTGTGCTTTAACTTCTTTAGCTCTGCGTTCATTGGTATCAAACTGCCATAAGGAGCTGTTACTGTGTTCTCTTTTCATTGGTTCTAAGGGAAAATATTGTTTTGCAAGGAGCCATCATGCTGAGAATGAGCACTTGTCAATTACAAATAGTTATTAGCAACATAAAAAGTGCAGTCAGAGACAAGTTCCCTGTTCCCTTGTATTGGGTAGAATATCTATTCTTATTTATATGATTATTCCAAGATATCTCCAGGGTGTCTGTAGTAGTGTTAGTTTTCTGATAGTTTTATGGACAGATAATGAGTAGAAAGCAGACTGTTATCTTCGGAGAGACCTGGACCAATTATGTTCAGAGTATAGGATGGCCAAAACGCATAGTGCCAAATACTACCAAGACTGAAAGGTATAAAAGCAGAATAAATCAAGCGATCTGGTGAAAGTAAGCTTGTGTTTTAAAGGCTGTAGATTATAGGAAGGACTGAAGGAATTCTACAATTGAGTGTTCCTGGGACAGAAATGAGTAATAGCATAAGAGGGTACAATTATTCTTGATGTTGAATACAGTGAAGATGCAGGGAAGGAAGAACATGTATAGAAACGGAACTTAGAAAAACTGATAAAATAATAGGTTTCCTGGACGAAAACTTTTGTGGCACTGGGTGGTCAGTTAAGGATTTTGAGTGTAACTGTTAAAGTGACATTTATGTATTTGCTCTTTGTATATGAACTGGAAAATTCTACCATCAGATTATATGAACTCAGTGTAATTAGCCAAATAGTGCAGGCAAGTAGGGTGAGTTACTGGAATCCATTTTTCGTGGTGTTGGTTGAGGAATAAATATTGGCCAGGTCACTGGTGAGATCTCCCCTGCTGCTCTTCAGAAAGTACCATGGGACCTTTTACGTTCACCTGAGAACAGATAGGACCTTGCTTTAACATTTCATCTGAAAAACGGCAGTTCCAACAGGACAGCACTCCCTCAGTACTGCATAGATTATTTGGTTAAGTTTCTGGAAAGGGGCTTAAACCCATTAACATCAGAATCAGAGGCAAGAGTACTACCTGTTCATCATTTCCTGACTGAATGGGTGGTGACTGAATCAGAGGCAAGAGTACTACCTGTTCATCATTTCCTGACTGATTGGGTGGTGAGAAAGTCTGTGCTGCTGTGTCTGCCAACGTTATATAACTAGACACTAGAAGATGCATGAGAGTGGCACGGGGGTGGGGGGTCTTATTTGCTTTTTCAATGAATAAGTTTTCCTTCGTTCCAGCTCCCCAAACAGACCGAGATCAGGAACTCCCTGCATGAGGAATCACAGGTACCTGTCCATGCCTTTTCATGGTGTATGGGTTATTAGTATATTGATGGGCCGAACCCACTTGCCTACTACCATTCAGCAGGTCTGGCAGCATCTGCGGAAAGCATCTTTCCACAGATGCTGCCAGACCTGCTGGGTGGTTCCAGCATTTCTTGTTTTTATTTCAGATTTCCAGCATCCGCAGTATTTTGCTTTTATTGCCTACTACCATTGTTACTCGATTTCACTCAGTGTGAAAGAGTTACAAATATTTTCCAACATGACAATCAGGAGGGCCAAATATGCTTCCTCAGATGTGAAAGGGACAAAATCTACACACAGTTCATAGCTGAACACAGAACATTGTCTTTATATGGGAAATCCCTACTATAATAGTCATTTGTGCACAAGGACAGGGAAGCAAACCTTGGGAAAAGTGCAAATTATTCTAATAGCATCCCAACTCACAAGTACACCTTCTAATAATGTAAACTTTCACTTTTATATGGCATCTGTTTGAGTATTACATGGCATTTTTATCATAATTTAAAACTTGAGAATCTCCTAAATGCAATAAAGACAGAAACTCACAATTTATCATTGGAGCTTTTGTACACAGCTCAGTATTGCTTCTTCAGAATGTTAAAAACAATATCTATACATGCCCAGTTTTATGTATAATGCCACAGTGGCTGTGGTAAAGAATTTCCTCATCAATGGTGCACTCAGACCTAATCACACAGGTACTGAGAGCTCACACTAAAACTGAGAGACAACAAACATGTATAGTGACAGCACGATTCTTGCTGTTGCACAGAAAATATAACTCATGGTTAGTTTAATTTATTTAAACAACACAGAAACCTAACCAGATAAGATACAAGCAATTAATTCACTCACTCATGTGATGCAATCATTTTGTTTGGAAAATGTAATTAATGAACTGGCTAATGATGTGCATCTGACCTGAATACAGACAGTATTGAGATAATACTGCGGAGCCTTGGAGATGTGTCTTGGCCAGATTTTAAGTATTGTTTGTGGGGGTGGGGGGCACTTGGACTGGATAGAGGCAGTTTTGATGTAATTTATCTGGATGTGCAGTGCAGTGCAGAGGAGGGTTGGTGGTGTGTCTGGTCTGGGTATGGGCAGTGTAGAGCAGGCCTTGATGCCAATGGTAGGAGGATTGCCTAGCCTAAGAACCCATATACCCATATTGGACGTTTGTGGCTTGTGGTGGTTTTTCATCTACAAATATATGAAATGGATGGGCTTCTTGCTCTCCATTTCACCTGGGTCCTGATCCTACTGTTCCTCCCTGCTCTGCAAATACAAAGACAAATGGAGAGAAGTAAAAATAGAAGATCAAGAAAGGGAATGAGCAAAAAGGATGCAAAAAAGGAAAAGCAAGTAGTATAAAAAAAGAGTAATGAAGGTCAGAGATAAGACAAACAATTAGAAGGATCAAGACTCACACCATCTGAGCAAATTGATGAACAAATAACATGAAAAACAAAACTTAAAAGCTGCCCATTTCCATCCCCATCTCTTCCTCAAAACTGGACTTTCTCCCAATGAGCAAGAATCATGGACCCTGCCTGCTCCATGATAGTAAGTCATTCATTTCCACTCTTCCCACCCCTGCAGCTGGCTCAAATTCCTGTTTGTTCATTGCTGGCTACATGTCCTCTAACATGCCCTTGTATTTCTTGTTGCAACCCAACTCGGCTGCTGACCTCTTTCCCACCGTGTCCCACCTCTCCCCCATATTGTCTGCAGATCCCCCACCCTTACTCCTTCATTTCCGTTATACAGTAACCTTTGCTTCAACTGCATTTTCATCCACAGCACCATCCCCCAACATTGGCTATAGTTCTTCTTCTCCCATTGGCTGGCCGGCTCATGGCTCAATCCCCACTGACTTAAATTTGTCTTTTCTGCTCTCCCTTTCTCGCCCTTCTTCCCCACTTCCCTGCACTCTTCATAATCCCACTCTTCCTATGTCTTCTCCCTTCCTCCCTCCCTTCCTCCCTTCCTCTTCTCATCCACACTCAGCTCCCCTTCCCCTCCAACTGTCCTCATGTCCTTCAGTTGGGCTAATGATCTGTGCGATAGCAGGACAAATAATCCATGAAAACCCAAAACTAGGGTGCTTTCAGGGCTGCTATGGAAGCAGTCATTTCTGCAACTCTGCAAGCAACAACTGCCCTTTGGGTTGTTCTGACATCTTGAAGCTTAATTGATCTCCTAGAATCATAAAACAGAATCATAGAAAGTTTAAGGCACAGAAAGAGACCACTTGGCCCATCGTGGCTGTGCCAGTCGAAAAATGAGCCACCCAGCCTACTCCCGCCTTCCAGCATTTGGTCCATAATCCTGCAGGTTATGGCACTTGAGGTATCCAGACACCTTTTAAATGAGTTGAGGGTTTCTGCCTCAACTACCCTTTCAGGCAGTGAATTCCAGACCCCCACCACCCTCTGGATGAAAAAATTTTTCCTCATCTCCCCTCTAATCCTTCTACCTATCACTTCAAATCTATGCCCCCTAGTCGCTGACCTCTCTGCTGAAGTAAATAGACCCTTCACCTCCGCTCTATCCAGGCTGCTCACAATTTTGTATATTTCAATCAAATCTTTCTTCAGCCTGCTCTGTTCCAAGGAGAACAACCCCAGCCTATCCAATCTTTCCTCATAGCTGCATTTTTCCAGTCCTGGCAACATCCCTGTATATCTCCCCTGTACCGTCTCAAGTGCAGTTATATCTTTTCTGTAATGAGGTGACCAGAACTGCACAAATCTTGACAAAGGAGACTCGTTGGTTAGACCCACACTTAAAAGAGCACGAATGCAAGAACAGTAAATTGTGGCAAAAATAGAGAAACAAATCCCCTGAAATGGCCTGTGATTTTCATGTTTGCTGTAAGTCAAGCACAGAGTGTAACTTTAAATGGTGTCTAAAGTGTGATGCTTTCCTCAGATAAAGTGAATTTCTTTTTGCACCCAGTAATCCATCATATCTCTCTCATAACCTTAGCAACCTAGATGAATCCATTATATTTCATGCATACCTTCGTGATCCTGATTATATTATTAAGAGCCTTTATCAAATTACCCAGGAATCATTAATCATAGCTCTGCAAACTACAGTCCAAGCTGAGCATTTCTATCGAAACAAAGGGCTGTTCAAATACATAGGTGCATTAGGAAGATCTATTATCTTGTCATCTAGAAATTAGTGAATTGTGGCCCCTCACTGTGCGACACGGTGAATAAAAAGCTGTACAAATGAAAACACTAATTGGGCCAGGGAATCGTTCAGATGAATATATAAAGAAACTCCATCAGGACTTGAGAAAAGCAAACCAATGAAAATTTTCTCCTGTTCTTTTTTCTGTAGTAATTGTGATCAGCATTCTGAGCACTCATTGTCCTTCAGTGACAGAGAAACCAATTTCCAGGAGTTCTAATCTTCAGCGACAGTAATGTGGAGCTCTCATCTCATGCTCTGCTTCATGTGCATGAGTCCACAGCAGAACATTAGCAATAATTTGGCCATAATTGAGCTGAGCTCAGGGTGCTCAATGGTGCATGACAGAGGGAACTTAACGCTGTGTCTAAGCTGTGTTATATAGAATGAAGGAAAGAACAAAAGAAAGGAAAGGAAGAAGAAAAGACAGTGCCCCGGCATCATCAACAGATAAACAATTTCACACATGCGCCTTTGTTTTAAGGAAGCATAAATAATAAAAGAAACGGTCGGGAACCCAAAAGATCGAGGAATGGACTTTGCCCAGGCTTTTTAACTCAGCCATGGTATCATCCTGCTTCCGGGTTTCCGAACCAATCGGAGAGGGCAGGCATTATGATGGGTTAAAATTCATCCATTCTCCAAGTTTCAGCAGGAACTTAGTGATGGAGTGCCAACATGGGAACGTTTCTCCCCACCACCCACCCCCCCCCCCCCCCACCCCCCACTCCCTCCCCACTGATCCGGTTCTCAGATGCTTTCCTGGAGGTAATTCTGCAGGCAATCAAGGACTGCAGAGATACGAATATACGAATTAGGAGCAGGAGTAGGCCACTCGGCCCTTTGAGCCTGGTCCGCCATTCAGAAGGTTCATGGCTGAATGATTACACCACATTTCCACCTACCTCCGATAACCTTTCACCCCCTTGCTTATCAAGAATCTATCTACCTCTGCCTTAAAAATATTCAAAGACTCTGCTTCCACTGCCTTTTGAGGAAGAGAATTCCAAGGACACACGACCCTCTGAGAGAAAAAATTTCTCTTCATCTCTGTCTTAGAACATAACAGAAGAACTAGGAGCAGGAGTAGGCAATTCAGCCCCTCGAGCCTACTCCGCCATTCAAAACGATCTCGGCCTCAACTCCATGTTCCTGCCAGTTCTCCATAACCTTTCAATCCTTTACTAATTAAAAATCTGTCTATCTCTCCTTAAATGATCGACCTCTTATACCAATGACCCCAGTTCCAGATTCTCACACAAGGGGAAACATTCTTTCCACATCCACCCTGTCAAGACTCCTTAGGATCTTATATGTTTCAATCAAGTTGCCTCTTACTCTTCTAAATTCCAGCAGATACAAGCCTAGCCTGTCCAACCTTTCCTCGTAAGACAGTCCACCCATTCCAGGTATTAGTCTAGTAAACCTTCTCTGTACTGCCTCGAACGTCTTTACCTCCTTCCTTAAATAAGGATACCAGTACTGTACACAGTACTCCAGATGTGGTCTCACCAATGCCCTGTATAACTGAAGCATAACCTCCCTACTTTTGTATTCAATTCCCCTCGTGATAAATGATAACATTCTATTAGCTTTCCTAATTACATGCTGTACCTGCATATAACCTTTTGTGATTCATGCACTAGGAAACCCAGATCCCTCTGCATCTCAGAGCTTTGCAATCTCTCACCATTTAGATAATATGCTTCTTTTTTATTCTTCCTGCCAAAGTGGACAATTTCACTTTCCCACATTATACTCCATTTGTCAGGTCTTTGCCCAGTCAGTTGACCTATCCATATCCTTTGTAGCCTCCTGATGTCCTCTTCACAAGTTACTTTCCTATCTATGTATCATCAGAAAATTTAACAACCATACCTTCGGTCCCTTCATCTAAGTCATTTATATAAATTGTAAAAAGTTGAGGCCCCAACACAGTTCCCTGTGGCACATCACTCGTTACATCTTGCCAACCAGAAAATGACCCATTTATGCCTACTCTCTGTTTCCTGTTAGCTAGCCAATCTTCTATCCATGCCAATATGTTACCCCCTATTTTCTGCCATAACCTTTGATGTGGCACTTTATCAAATGACTTCTGGAAATCTAAGTACAATACATTCACTGGTTCCCCTTTATCCACAGCACATGTAACTCCCTCAAAAAACTCCAATAAATTGGTTAAACTTGATTTCTCTTTCACAAACCACATTGACTCTGCCTGATTACCTTGAATTTTTTTAAATGCTCTGCTATAACATCTTTAATAATAGCTTCCAGCATTTTCCCTAAGACAGATGTTAAGCTAACTGGCCTGTAGTTTCCTGTTTTCTGTCTCCCTCCCTTTTTGAATAAAGGAGTTACATTTGCTATTTTCCAATCTAACAGAGCCTTCCACGAATCTAGGGAATTTTGGAAAATTAAAACTAACGTATCAACTATCTCACTAGCCACTTCTTTTACCACCCTAGGATGAAGTCCATCAGGACCCGGGGACTTGTCGGCCCGCAGCTCCAACAATTTGTTCAGTACCACTTCCCTGGCGATTGTAATTTTCTTGAGTTCCTCCCTCCCTTCCATTTCCTGACTTACAGCTAATATTGGGATGTTACTTGTATCCTCAATAGTGAAGACCGATGCAAAGTATCTGTTCAATTTGTCTGCCATCTCTTTATTATCCATTATTAATTCCCCAGACTCGCTTTCTATAGGACCAACGCTCACTTTGTTAACTTTTCTTTTTTAAATATCTATAGAAACTCTTGCTATCTGTCTTTACATTTCTAGCTAGCTTTCTCTGATACTCTAAGTTTACCTTCCTCATCAATCTTTTAGTCATTCTTTGCTGTTTTTATATCATGTCCAATCTTCTGACCTGCCTCCAATCTTTGTGCAATTATACGCTTTTTCTTTAAGTTTGATACTATCTTTAACTGTTTTAGTTAACCACGGATGGTGGGTCCCATCTTTGGAATTGTTCTATCTCGTTGATATATATCTATTCTATGTATTCTGAAATATCCCCTTACATGTCTGCCACTGCATCTCTATTGACCTATCCCTTATCCTAATTTGCCAGTTCACTTTAGCTAGCTCTGCTTTCATGCCCTCATAATTGCCCTTAGTTAAGTTTAAAATACTAGTCTTGGACCCACTCTTCTCTTCTTCAAACTGAATGTAAAATTCAATCATATTATGATCGCTACTACCTAGGGGCGCCTTAACTATGAGGTCATTAATTAATGCTATCTCGTTGCACAGTACCAGGCCTAGTATAGCCTGCTCTCTGGTTGACTCCAGAATGTATTGTTCCAAGAAATTATCCCAAAAACATTCTATGTCCTCCTCATCTAGGCTACCTTTGACCATCTGATTTTTCCAGTCTATATGTAGGTTAAAATCCCCCATAATTATTGCTGTACCTTTCTGACAAGCTGCCATTATTTCTTCCTTTATCCCTCATCCTACAGTGTGGTTAATGTTAGGTGGCCTGTACACCACTCCCGCAAGTGACTTCTTGCCTTTATGATTTCTCATCTCTACCCAAACTGCTTCTACATCCTGGTCTGCTGAACTTAGGTCATCCCTCTCTATTGCGCCAATACCATCATTAATTAATAGAGCTACCCCTCCATCTTTTCCCAGCTTCCTGTCCTTGCTAAAAGCCATGTACCCTTCAATATTCAGGTCCCAATCTATGTTGTCCTGCAGCCATGTCTCTGTAATGGCTATCAGATCGTATTTATTTATTTCTATTTGCATTCTCAGTTCATCTGTTTTGTTTTGAATGCTACGTGCATTCAGATACAGAGCTTTAGTTTTGTCCTTTTATTATTTTTGCAACTTCTAGCCTTATCTGTTGATTTATTCTTATATTTGTACGCTCTGTCCCTTCCTGTCACAGTCTGTTTATCATTTCCCATATTAATACCTTTCTCTCTTGCCTTGTCTCTACTCTTTAATTTACCATATCTTCGCAAGTTTGATCTCTTGCCCCCACTATTCAGTTTAAAACCCTCTCTACTTCCTTAGTTATGTGGCTCGCTAGAACACCAGCCCTAGCATGGTTCAGTTGTAGACCATCCCAACGGTACTGCCACCACTTTCCCCAGTACTGATGCCAGTGCCCCACGAACCAAAACCCACTTCCAGCACACCACTCTTTGAGCCATGCATTCATTTCTCTAATCTTATTTGCCCCATGCCAATTTGCATGTGGCTCAGGTAATAATCCAGAGATTATTACCTTTGATGTTCTGCTTCTTAATTTGGCACCTAGTTCCTCATACTGACTTTGCAGAACCTCTTTCCTTGTCCTGCCTATGTCATTGGTACCTACATGGACTACGACGACTGGATCCTCCCCCTCCCACTGTAAGTTCCTCTCCAGCCCTGAGCAGATGTCCCGAACCTGGCACCGGGCAGGCAACACAACCGTCTGGACTCTTGCTCTTTGCTGCAGAGAACAGTGTCAATCCCCCTAACTATACTGTCCCCTACTACCACTGCATTTCTTTTTTCTCCCTCCACTTGAATGGCTTCTCTGGGTCCCCTTACCTGCCTCATCTGCAGCCATACTCTCCTATCCCTGACCACTGACCAAATCAGAAGACCCTATCCTAAAGGCTGTGACTGCCTCCTGGTACAAAATGTCCAGGTAACTTTCCCCCTCCCTGATGTGTCGCAGTGTCTGCAGCTCGGACTCCAGTTCAGTGACTCTGAGTGGAAGCTCTTCGAGCCGCAAACCCTTACTGCAGACATGTTTATCCTGGATCACACCGGCATCCAGGAGCTCCCACATGCTGCAGCCGTGACACATCACCTGTCCTGCCATCCTTAATGTGTTTTAATTAACTACTTTATTATTTTATTCAATTATTTATTTTATTTTCCTTTTTTACATATTTTATTAAGCTTACCACTAGTTCCTTTACTATTTTAAACGTTAAGATTAGAATGGACTTTAATCACTTACCAGATACTCACCAAGCAGGTAACTTCTTCCCCAACCATCTGTGATGTCACAGTTTACCAGGTAGTCACCAAACAGCTCCTTCCACTGCACCGAAGCAAGAACCAAATACTGCAGGGTTAAGAGCACAAAAAAGAAGGAAAAATGGAGCACCATGCCCCCTTCACCGAACTCACCACTCACCAAACTCGAATCTCCACATTCAGCTTTTAATCTGCACTCCGTGTGTCTAATAGATGTTACCAATGATAATAAAGCTTTGCCAATACTAATAAACCTCAGTGCTATTACTAAACCTTACAAATACTGATAAATCCTAATAACACTTAATATAGCTTATGTATTAAGTTGTCCTAATTTGAATGTGTTATTCCCAGTGGATAGAAGGAAGAAGCCAGCATCTGTGAGCAAACAGTGTGGCTGGAAGTTGCAGAGGAGGTTAGCAGCCGGAGTGTGATCCTGCAATCCTTATCAGGGCAGGAAAGATGAGTAACCTGCCACCTTCACGTGCAAAGCCCCTCAACTCTTGACATCCCGAGCCTTCTCCTGCTCAGCACTCCTCTGACCGCTGAACACATTCCTCTTTATTGAGGCACCTCCACACAACCCCGGCTAATACTTACACTCACTCTCATGTAATTGTCACCCCACACCCATCTTCACAGTCACCCTCCACAAATGTTGCCATTCCATCTGCTCCACACAATCCATTTCTTACATTCATAGCTCTCTGCTTTCATTCCTTGCAGGAGAAGAAAGCGCAAATCTCCAGAGAGGCAAAGAACTGGGGTTGGCCCTCCAGTAAGTGCTACCCTGTCCACTGCAGAGAAGGATGCATTGGAAATCGCTTGTGTTGCAGAGTGCTTGTCCATTGGACATGGAGAGATGAGAGGCTCCCAGGTACCTGGTGACAGAATCAGATCTCAAACTGTCACATGCCACATATGTTGACATCCTGTCACCTGTAACTGAAATATGATCATCAACACAATGACGACTTTGAACACTTTCCCCTTGTCAGTTCTAATTCATGTTGTTCATCTACCAAAGGTTTTTCAAGCGTGATACAGGAGCTGTTCCCGCCAGCTGGAGGCCGAGGAGTCCTCAAAGGAGGTTGCGCACTCTGAGGAAACACCATCACAAGACTCATGCGCACCCTCCACCAGTTCAGATACACACACCTTGGTTGGGCCATCTAAGGTAGGTAGCTACATTGTCACACAGTGAGGTACACATCACAAGTGAGCAAGAGCAGGTGTTGGAGACAGACAGCAGTGGACAGTCCCCACCTGAAGACACAGGACATTCCAAGCTCTGCTCAGCTGGATGCAGTTGCTGAGCCTTGGCCGTCAATGAAGAGGACTATTCTGGAGCAGCAGCTCAAAATGTGTGAGGTTCTGTCAGCATTTCCAGAGGCACCGCGCAACCTGGAGAGAGATTGGAGGAGTCGCCTCAGACATGAGTGCCACATTGTCACTGGCATTGGTGCAGATGTCCATTTCCATGGAAAGAGTTGCCACCTGCATGGAGCATCAGATGCAGAAGGGAACCAAGTGTATCCTGGCTCTCACCAATGGTCTTCTCACTCAGTCTGCCACTTTAGGATGGAGAAAAGCTTTGCCTTGGTGATTCAGTGCCTCACTGAGGTGCAGCAAAGTGCAAGTGTGGGTGGGCCATGAGAGGGAGGATGGAGAAAGGGCACAAGGAAGTAGGCACAGGTGAAGGTGGGACAGCCTTTGGCAGAACCCTCATAGGCTCCAAATCCCAGAGGACATCCATCACAGGCATCAGAGCAGTCAGAGCAGGGGACTGAGCAGCCTGCTCTTCTGAAGCCATAGAAATAGCACCACATGGGAGTAGTAGAAAAAGGAAGAAAATGATTTGTAGTTGCACAAGAAAAATCACTATGGTGTTTAAATATCTGTTAATATGTCCAATTTATTGTAATTGTTAAGCACCATAAACTTTATTTCAAGTCTCCATTGTCCAGTCATCTCCACTGTTTCCTCTCGCCTGCCAAGTGGACATCAGCCTTGAGGTAAAAGGTATGACAGGAGTGAAAGATGAGCAGTAGGTTTCAATGAAGAGTTCCTGACTGTGGGAATGCTTTGTGATGGGGGGCAGTGAGATCATTGATGTGCCACATGAATGCACAACCTCAGGCTGGCTGAATCGTGCCTGTATGAGGCCATCCTGGGCATCTCTGGCAGCTAGGTGTGCAGCTGTAGGGGCCTTGGCCTCGTACGGTTCATCCTCCACCTGCTCCTATTGCTGCTCCTCTCACACCTCTTGCTCCTCCAAAGATGCAGCACGATTATCACCTTCATCACCCTGCAGGTCAAGTTCTCTCTGCTGTGCTATGTCATGCAAGGCAAGCAGACAACTATCATTTGGGACACCCTTGCTGGTGTAAACTGAAAGGCACCCCCCCCCCCCCAGATCTGTCAAGCCACATGAATTGCATCTGCAGCAGCTCAATGGCTTGCTCAATTACCACTCTTGTGCTCATGTGGCTTTTGTTGTACTGTTCATGGGCGCCAGTGGTAGGACTCCTCACAGGTTCATCAGCCACGTCTTTAGAGGGACGCCCTTGTCTCCAAGGAGCCATCCGCTGAGTCAACCTGGAGCTTGGAAGATCTGGGGCATACTTGACTGGCACAGAATGAAGGCATCTTGGCAGCATCCTGGATATCTTGTAGACATGCACGAATATCTTCCAGTGGTTACATCCCAGCCGAACATTAATGGCGTGGAATCCCTGTCGATTGATGAATACTCCTGGATTATATGAGGGCACCTTGATTGCCACATGGGTGCAAGCTATGACTCCCTGAATTTGTGGGAATCCAGCCACTGCAGCAAATCTGAGGGCCCTTTCATTTTGACTGCCTCATCAGTGACAAAATGGATATATGTGGCAGCCCTGGCAAACATGGTGAACCTGGAAGATGCACTTGTGGGCAGCTAATTGTGAAATCCTGGAAATGTCACCAGCAGAACCTTGGAAGGAGCCAGAGGTGAATAAATTGAGGGCTGTGATGACCTTGCGGTCGCTGGCAATACATGCCCATATGGTCTACTGGGAAGGAGGTCTTAGTTCCAAGACACTGTAGATGTCAGCAATGACCTGCCATGATAGTCTGAGCCTCTGGGGCACTGTTGCTTAGTCATGTCCAGAAAGCTGATCCTCTGCCAATATACCCTGTGTTGGGGATATTGCCTCCTACAAATTGGAGCTCTTGGCTCATCCTGTCTGTGGCTGAGTAGAAGACAGCTGCTCCTGTTGGTATAGCTCTTGCCCCTGATGCTGTCCAGGTGCTGCTCCTCTTGTTCCTCATCAGAGGTCCTAGGTAGAGCTGCATAAGCTGCTCCAATGCTGCTGTGCATGCTGGCAGCTGGGAAGTGCAGATCAAAGTGAAAAAAGTCCAAGGTAGCAGAAATAGTCTTCAAAGTGTTGGAAATCACCTGCAAAATGGTGAATGTATGCACTCAGAACAAATCCTCTGAGCAAAGGCAAAGAAGCAGCTATGCTGTTTCAATCTTTAAAGGCTTTCCAGCCTGTCAATTTCACAGAACCATCAATCCCCACTGTTCAATCACCATGTTGACCCTGGCCAGTTTTACACAGCCTGGGAAATCCCTGCACTGGCTGTTAAAGCCAAAATGCGGGGTTAAATCTCCAGTCAATTGGTTTTTAACATATTTAAATCGCTGCCTCTATTGTCCCATGGGGGTTTCCCGCATACATCAGAAACAGCACCGGTTAAATGTGGATGTTGGCGCCTTCCTGCCAGCTTCTCGACAAGCCAGCATTGTTTGGGTTCTTTAATGCCTCCCCGCCACCCCGCGCACACCAACACCTGCAGCGTTTCTCGGCCTTTTGGCTAAGATCAAGTGTAGTATCTGTTCCTATCAGTGCTTACTTGGTTGAGAAGAGACCATGATCATTGCCAATCTTCGAGCTTCAGGCCTGGGAGTGCGCAACACCGTTCGGGTGGTCGTCAAGGACAAGGAAGGAGATGCATCGATCGATCGCACCTTCTTCATCAAGAAAATCCTCTTCGATTGCTGTGGATTTCAAGCGACGGACGTCTTCTGCCTGCAGGATTTCCCCAGCAGTGGATACTTCGACGTGACGTTCCGGAACGTGGTGGGATACATCAAGTTCCTGAAGGCGTTCAAGGAGAAAGGGGACCGGGCGCCACTGTCGATCCTCACAGCGGAGCCGCTCTTCATACTTCCGTCACAACTGGACCGGGTGGTGACGATTCACCTCTACAACCCCCATGTTCCGGTGGTGGATGTACTCACCTTTCTCGCCAGGTACGTCGAGGTGGCCGGCAGCAGCACTGATGTCAAGGACCCCTTTGGGATTTGGACCAGCAAGCGGCAGGTCAAGGTGACCTTGAAGGTCGATCCCAGTGGAGCCATCATCCACCCTCCCTCCAGGTTCGCTATCGGGGGAAGTCAAGGCTTCTTGGTCTACGCTGGGCAGCCCAGAGTTTGCCGCACCTGTGGCAAATCTGGTCATGTGGCAGCCAACTGCACCACGGTTGTTTGCAAGAACTGCAAGGAGGAAGGCCATCAGACCAAGGACTGTAAGCAGAGTAAGTGTTGCAACTTGTGCGGTGCGGCAGGCCATCTCTACAAAACCTGCCCCAAACGCTGCCTCAGTTATGCTCAGGCGGCAAGGTCCAAGGAAAGGCCGGGAGACTTTTCGACGAAGGCGTCTGGGGTTTCAAAGGAGACGAGTAACCTTCTCCGCAGTGAGGAACTTCAACCTGAGAAGGAGAAGGAAGGGGAGGCAGCTGAAACCAGCGACCCAGCACCTACCCTGCGCCCGGAAACCCCTCTTCCACAGACAGAATCAATGGAGGAGGAGGCAGCAGATGGACAAACAGGTCAGTGGCAAGTGGTCCAGAGGAAAACCACAAAGAAAAAACATCCAAAAGCGGAACAGGCCACCACCCAAACCAGTGGCAAGAGGAGGCTACCTTCTGAAACAGACTACAGCAGCTCCTCTTCACTGGACGGGGAAATGCTGGAACGACAGCCCCTTCAAAAGAGGCGGCAGAACTCCAAGGAGATGGATGATAAAGCCCCCAGCCCCTGGGCACTGGAAGCTATGAGGGGCCCGGCGTGCCCCAACCCCAAAGCGCCACACGCAACGACGTGGCCAACGCACGCCAGCTCCGGGACACCAAGAGCAAAGACACGTCTGGCGCACCTCAGCTCCGGGAAGCCGGGAGCAGTGATGATTTCGAGGAGGAACAGATGGAAGCAGCAGAGGACAACCCAATCTTTGCTGCCTACAAGACCCCCCCGATGTCACCCCAGCGGAACAAACCCTGCATGAAAAACCAAGAGGGGTTTCTGAGCCCAACCAACGTGAAACTGCTTGCGCACACGATGGGTATGCAGGAACATCCCGAAGGACTGGGACTAGCAAGGACAAATGGTATGGGAAGCAACAACTAACTTTAAAAAAAATGGCTGTAAGAATTGCTTCCATTAATGTGCGGAACATTAAATCTACTACGCGATGTGTTTCAACCTTGGATTACCTCGCCAAGGTCAAAGCCGACCTACTGTTTCTGCAGGAGTGTGGAATACCACACCACAGCACCTACAGGCAGTGGTCGCGATGGTGGTCTCACGGGCCATCGATCTGGTCGGGGGGTAATGATTGCCGTTCCTCCGGCCTGGGTATTGTGCTGCGGGGAGGTAACTTCACCATCTCCGAAGTTAAGGAGGTGGTGGGCGGTCGCCTCCTCGTAGCAGACGTGATGTACAACAATGCTCCGCTCTGGTTGATCAACGTGTACGCCCCGGTACAACACAGCGAGCGGCTGACCGTCTTCCAGCAGCTCCCACTGCTGCTGGCAACGTCCAGGCCGGTCATCCTCGGCGCTGACTTCAACTGCATCATCGATGCGGCTGGACGATCCGGCAGAGACGACAGCAAACTGGACGCTACGTCCAGATTCCTAATAGAAACAGTTAAAGATGCCAAACTGCACGACGTCTTCAGCAAACCTGCAGACGGAGCGCAGCGCAGATACACATGGTCAAGATCGGACGGGTCTGCCCGTTCCAGGATTGACTTCCTGCTTGTGTCCTGTGCTGTCACAGTCGGATCCACCGACGTCAAGCCGGTGTTCTTCTCCGACCACTGCCTCTTACTGGCCAACTGTCACTGACAGGACGACCAGTGGGTTGGCAGAGGGACGTGGAAGCTCAATGCTACACTGCTGACCCCAGAGAACGTTGAGGAACTCAAAAGGGATTACAAAGGTTGGAGGACCGTGAAACCCCTCTTTAAGTCTCCAGTTCACTGGTGGGAAGCGATTAAGGAGAACATCAAGAGGTTCTTCATCCACAAAGGTGTTCAGAGGGCGAGAGAGAGACAGAGGGAAATGTCCCGACTCCGGTTGCAGTCAATGGGGGTCGAGGTCAAGGAGGACCTCCAAGAGGTGAAGAGCCAGCAGGCCTCGATCTTTGCCAAGGAGGCCTCCAAGATCATCTTCCGGTCCAGAGTCCGCTCCATCAAGCAGGATGAGACGTGCTCGCATTACTTCTTCCAAAAGGTACACAGAGAGAGCTCTGTTATCAGCAGCCTGAAGGAAGAAGATGGCTCGGTAACGTCTTCACAGTCCGACATAGTAAGGATCAGCAAATCCTTTTGGATTTGGGCTGTATGACGCAAAGCCCACAGACAGCAGAGCCTCCCAGTCCTTCCTGTCATCTATCACAGAGGTCTTAGGTGACAGCAGGAGGGAGAGACTGGACAAGCTGCTAACTCTGGACGAGCTGACAAAGGCCGTCGAGTCCTTCGAGATGAGTAAAACTCCCGGAAGCGACGGCTTACCGGTCGAGTTGTACTCGGCCCTGTGGGACTGGGTCGGCCCGGACCTGCTGGAAGTATACGAGAGTATGCTCCTGGCCGGCAGCATGTCAGAATCCATGAGGAAAGGCATCATCACCCTCATTTACAAGCGGAAGGGGGAGAGGGCAGAAATCAGAAATTGGCGGCCCATCTCACCGCTTAATGTTGACTACAAGATTCTGTCCAAAGTCATAGTCAGTCGAGTCAAATCTGCTCTGGAGTTGGTGATTCACCCTGATCAGACCAGTACTGTACCCGGCAGGAAGATCTCTGATAGTCACGCGCTACTCAGGGATACGATCGCCTATGTACGGGACAGGAGGGTGGACACCTGCCTCATCAGCCTGGACCAGGAGAAGGCTTTTGACAGGATATCGCACACCTACATGATGGACGTGCTTTCCAAAATGGGGTTTGGGGAGGGAATCTGCAATTGGATCAAACTGCTCTACACAAACATCAGTAGCGCAGTCTCAATCAATGGGTGGGAATCGGAAAGTTTCCCGATCAAATCTGGAGTCAGACAGGGCTGTCCTCTCTCCCCGGTCTTGTTTGTTTGCTGTATTGAACCCTTTGCTGAGTCTATTAGGAAGGATGCGAGCATAAGAGGGGTGACAATCCCAGGCAGCGGAGGGACTCAGGTTAAAACCTCCCTGTACGTGGATGACGTCGCCGTCTTCTGCTCGGATCCGCTGTCCGTGCGTAGACTGATGAGCATCTGCGACCAGTTCGAACTGGCCTCGGGAGCCAAAGTTAACCACGGCAAGAGCGAGGCCATGTTCTTTGGGAACTGGGCTGACCGATCCTTTGTCCCCTTCGCCGTCAGGGCAGATTACCTGAAGGTGCTGGGGATATGGTTCGGAAGGGCCGGGGCGTGCACCAAAACATGGGAGGAGCGAGTAGCCAAGGTACAACAAAAGTTGAGCATGTGGGGGCAGCGATCTCTCTCCATTGTGGGTAAGAACCTGGTCATCAGGTGCGAGGCGCTCACGTTGTTGCTGTACGTGGCGCAGGTCTGGCCCATACCCCACTCCTGCGCTGTGGCGGTCACTCGAGCCATTTTCCGCTTCATCTGGGGATCTAAAATGGACGGGTCCGGAGGGACACGATGTTCAAATCTCTGGATAAGGGCGGGAAAAATTTACCCAATGTGGCCCTCATCCTGATGACCACCTTCGTGTGCGGCTGCATCAAGCTGTGTGTAGACCTCCAGTACGCAAACTCCAAGTGTCACTACTTGCTGAGGTTCTATCTGTCCCCGGTGTTGCGAAGGATGGGCCTGGTCACATTGCCGCGGAACGCTCCATGCAGTTGGACTGTGCCGTACCACCTATCCTTCGTGGAGCAGTTTCTGCGGGAAAACCGGTCCATCAGGCAGTGGTCTGCACGGAATGTCCTCAAGGCCCTACGGGAAAAGGAGACGGTGGATCCTGTCGGATGGTTCCCTGAGCCGGCCGTCAAAGTCATTTGGCGGAATGCCTCATCACCAGAACTTTCAAACAAGCACCAAGATATAGCTTGGCTGGTGGTGAGAAGGGCCCTCCCTGTCAGATCCTTCATGCACACCCGAAGTCTCATCCCCTCCGCGCAATGCCCATGCGGTGGCTGTGGTGGGGAAGAGACGGTTGCCCACCTCCTCCTGGAATGTGTCTTTGCAAAGCAGGTGTGGAAAGAGATGCAGTGGTTTTTGTCGAGGTTCATCCCAAGCAGCTCTGTAACACAGGAGTCTGTGCTTCACGGGCTGTTCCCAGGGACGCACACCGAGACAAACATCAACTGCTGCTGGAGGACTATCAATTCGGTGAAAGACGCCCTTTGGTCTGCCCGAAACTTGCTGGTCTTCCAACACAAAGAGTTGTTCACCACCGAATGTTGCAGACTGGCACATTCCAAGGTCCAGGACTACTTGCTGAGGGACGCACTAAAGCTTGGGGCAGCCGCAGCAAAGGCTCAATGGGGAAAGACCACAGTGTAAGGTCCCCCCACCAAGCTGAACTGAGGGGCTGGATCCATGGGAAACTCCTCGAACTGTATCGGGAAAATTTTGTGTGCTGTAAATGTAAAAATGTATATGGCATGACAATGAAATGGAAGGGTTGTGAGGCAACTCATGATTGTATTGAAGGAAACTGATCATCTTTGCACTGTTTGTATTTTTTGACTTGATGCTGTTTTAAACTGTTTGGGAATGTAATTTTTACAGATTTTTATGAATAAAGTATATTTTGGAAATAAAAAAAAAAGTTGAAATATTCTGCAAGAAGGTTAACCTCTTAGGAAATATTCTCAGTACGATTCCTCCCAGCACACAAACTATGTTCTGACTATCCATCTCCCATTGAGGCAAAGATTGTGCCCCTAACCCTACCCAACTGCCCTGCTAAAGCAAAAATATCACACCCCAGAGCCACGCCACCTCCCTTTGAGGCAACATTCACTCTCAGATACGTTTCTCTTGCTCCTTTCCCCTTCCCCATCCCCTCCCTTTCTTTAAAAGGTACAGAATGTCCTGAAGATTTCTGTATTTCAGAAAATGAGAAGTAGAAAAAAACATTGATGATATAATTCCAACAGGTGGGGGCCCTTAAAAACAGAGATTCATAGAGAAATGGACAGAAGGCACATAATCTGACAACAGTTATTAAATATTACCAAACATTTCTCCATAGCAATCTCAATTATATGAGACCTGACCTTCCACTTTATATTATATTTAATCCAATTTATTAATAAATTAAATATCTGAAAGTGCTGCTGGGCTTTTAGAAAATTTGATCATTAACTACCTTCAGCACAGTTTTCATTAATTAGAATCATGAATTGTTCTGACACTACACTCTAAAATTTTGTACAGGATGCTAAATAAATCTCAATTATCTGCTGTTATCGGGGGCAGAAGCACTAATAGGATCAAACAAGCATAAAATGCAAAATGGTTGCCTTTAGGTGTGAATGGAAGTTAATGAAGATGAGAAATGTATTTTCATGTTGAGATTTCACTGGCTGTTTCCCATCTTCTTCAATAATTGTCACCAACAAGAACTGTGGCTCAGCAGAAGCCTCAATGGATGGCTTCATTTAGGATAATTCAGTGGAACTTGTCTCACGCTGACTGATTACCCCATCAGCAGAAGGTCCTCTCGTTCACTTAAATTCAGTCACCCATCTGTGTAGCTGTGTTTTGCACTTCACGCTTTAGCATGAATCCTGACAGCCAGGTGAATTTGGTGAAATCTCTGAGAAGAACAAAAAAAAAGACTCGGAGACCAACACAGTTCTTCCTCACTTACCCCCAGGATCTTGTAACAGGTGAGACACAATGCATTCTTTCTGTTACTCGTTTTTAGGCAGCTCTCCTGCTACTCTAGAGAGGGTGATGACTCTCTTCCCCAAAAAAAAGATCATCCTTCCCTCCATCATCTCCAGAGCAGGATTCCTGAGACCGCACCTGGAGTATTGCGTGCAGTTCTGGTCACCGCATTATAGGAAGGATGTGGAAGCTATGGAAAGGGTGCAGAGGAGATTTACTAGGATGTTGCCTGGTATGGAGGGAAGGTCTTACGAGGAAAGGCTGAGGGACTTGAGGTTGTTTTCGTTGGAGAGAAGGAGGAGGAGAGGTGACTTAATAGAGACATATAAGATAATCAGAGGGTTAGATAGGGTGGATAGTGAGAGTCTTTTTCCTCGGATGATGATGGCAAACACGAGGGGACATAGCTTTAAGTTGAGGGGTGATAGATATAGGACAGATGTCAGAGGTAGTTTCTTTACTCGGAGAGTAGTAGGGGCGTGGAACGCCCTGCCTGCAGCAGTAGTAGACTCGCCAACTTTAAGGGCATTTAAGTGGTCATTGGATAGACATATGGATGAAAATGGAATAGTGTAGGTCAGATGGTTTCACAGGTCGGCGCAACATCGAGGGCCGAAGGGCCTGTACTGCGCTGTAATGTTCTAATTCTAATGCTTCCTGGAAGGACGCCTTTCATTATGCAAATCTTTCCGCGGCCTTTTCTACCCTCCAGAAGCTGCAGCGCTTTAAGGCAACCAGCAGCCTTTCAGCTGGCCTTAGATAATGTTCCTCTTTATTTTTTTTCTGGAACATTTCAATATTATACACCTTCTCATTTGTCTGTAACCAGTTGCACAGAGTTTACAGCACAGAAACAGACCATTCGTCACACCTGATCTGTGCCAGTGTTTATGCTCCACATGAGCCTCTTCCTACTCTGTCATCTCACCCTATCAGCATATCCTTCTATTCCCTTCTTCCTTATTCAGGTATCTAGCCCTCCCCTTAAATACATAATTGCCATTTACCTCAACTATTCCATGTGGTAGCAAGTTCCACTCTGGGTAAAGAAGTTGCTCCTGAATTCATTACTGGATTTATTAGTTCATTGACATTATGATAAGAAAAATAATTGTGGTCTTTCACACTTAGCTATCAGAAAAATAGATGCACAGTTGCTAGAACCATTTGAACCAGTTGACCATTCATTCAACCCAACCAAATACCAATATTCACACATATTAGAAGGTGTATCTTAACAAAGACATATATTGAACCTGAATCTCAAAAAGATTGAAATGTGAAAGCTTAAGAATACAATGAAAGTTCCATTTACATCATAAAACCTCTTCCAAAAAGCTCCAGTCTAATAGCCTTTATCTTTTAACTACTTTGGACTTGCCTTTCGTTCATTTGCTTCCATTTTCTTTCTGGCTACACAGGATGAATTGGAAACTACTGACTGCATTTCTTTATATTACTTTGAAATTAAAAATTATTATTCATGGTGAAAAATGAAACAAATGCATAATGGGAAGAAAAAATGACATCTCTGTCTTTGAGTCTCAAAAGGACAAGGACAAGGTACTGGGTTTCCAATATGATATTGTCAAAAACACTAGACCTGCTTTGGAGGTATCTTCCCAGGATAACAGTTTTGTCATTTCATCAGTCCATTTCCATAATCTTGTTCCTTCCCATTTTTCTTCCAGTTTTCATCCCTCCTTTACTGATGGCAATTAATCTAATAGCTGCAAACCTGACACTGTCAGGCGAGAGAAAAAATGAATGGTCGGAAAGAGGGAAGTAGAAATCCAAATTTAAGACTGATGTCGAGAAGTTTTCTTTCCTGCAGACAATTGGAATGTACTTGAAGGTGGGTAGTGGAGACAAAAAGTTTTAGAATTATTTAAGAAACAGCTAAATAGAGGATTTAGGTGTCACTAGCAGAGTCAGCATTTATTGCCCATCCCTAATTGTCCTTGAGAAGGTGGTGGTGAGCTGCCTTCTTGACAGCTGAGTGTCTTACGAGGCAATTTCACAGGGCAGTTAAGTGTCAACCACATTGCTACATAAGAACATAAGACATTGGACCAGCAGTAGGCCATTTGGCCCCTCGGGCCTGCTCTGTCGTTTAATAAGATTATGACTGGTCTGATTGCGGCCTTAACTCCACTTTCCTGTCTGCCCTCCCCCAACCCGCCCCCCATAACCCTAGACTCTGTTGTAGATCAAAAATCTGTCTAACTCAGCCTTGAATATATTCAATGACCCAGTCACTACTACTGTCTGGGGATGAGAACTCCAAAGATTAATGACCCTCTCTCTGAGAGAAGAAATTTCTCCGCATCTCTGTCTTAAATGGGAGACTCCTTATTTTGAAACTCTACCTCCTAGTTCTAGATTCCCCCACATGGGGAAACATCCTCTCAGCATCTACCCTGCCAAGGCCCCTCAGAATCTTATATGTTTCAATAAGATCATCTCTTATTCTTCTAAACTCCAACCTGCCCTACCTGCTCAACCTTTCCTTGTAAGACAACCCAATCGTCCCAGGAATCAGCCGAGTGAACCTTCTCTGAACTGCTTCCAATGCAAGAATATCCCTCCTTAAGTAAGGAGACCAAAATTGTTGTTCTCTAGGTGCAGTCTGACCAATGCTCTGTACAGTTGTCACAAGACTTCCCTACTTTTATACTCCGTCCCCTTTGCAATCAATGCCAACATTCCATTTGCCTTCCTAGTTACTTGCTGTACCTGCATGCTAACCTTTTGTGATTCATGTACAAGGACACCACAGCATTCTGCAGTTTCTCTCCATGTGAATAATATTCAGCATTTCTATTATTCCTGCGAAAGTGGACAACCTCACATTTTCCCACATTATACTCCATCTGCCAAATTTTTGCCCACTATCTATAACCCTTTGCAGACACTTTGGGCTGAATTTTACTCCGCCCCAATGGGTCGGATGGTGGCAGCGTAAAATTGAGCGGGAGGCTCCTCAAGGCCTTCCCACCCCGCTCCCGCCTCCAGCCAACTTTACGGCAGTTGGGCGGGGGGGTGGTGGAAACAGCCCGCCCACCAGAGGCCAATCAAAGCCCTTAAGTGGCCACTTAATGGCCACTTAAGGGCCCTCGCCCACCTCCATGGGTATTTTACCCATGGCAAGCAGACATGCTGGGGATGTGAAAGGCCACCCAGCGATAGCTGCCGGTCTTTCCCCGCGCCGGGCGGGTGCCATGGCAGTCGGGCAGAGGGTGCCCGATTGAGGGCCACCCCAACCTCCCAACCCACCCCCGGGACCAAAGACGACCCTTCTCCCCCCAAATGACCACCCTAGCCTCACCAGGGCATGGCCGATCCCCCTGGTGAGGCATGCCCAACTTACCTTCACTCCCAGCTCCATGTCGTTGGCTGGGCTGCAGTCCCAGCAGTGGTCACCGCTCCCAGTGGCGCTGCTGGGACTAAGAGCTGCCGTCCCGCTGATCAGCTGGCAGCTCACTGAGGCGGGACTTCCTCCCTCAAGCGGGTGGAAGTCCCATCTCCAGACAATTAAACCTGGGGACCGGTAAAATACGGGATGGATCCTCGGGTTAGGCGGAAGTGGGTTCACCACCGACTTATACGTCGGTGGCACATTCCCGTCTGCCTAAGGCAAAATCCAGCCCTTTGTGTCCTCCTCAGAACTTAGCATGGATAGAGTATTGGTTAGCTAACAGGAAACAGAGAGTAGGCATAAATGGGTTGTTTTCAGGTTGGCAAGCTGTAACTAATGGATTGCCACAGCGATCAGTGCTGGGACACCAACTATTTACGATCTATATCAATGACTTGGATGAAGGGACAGAATGAATGGTTGCTAAATTTGCTGTGACACAAAGATAGATTTAGATTTAGATTTAGAGATACAGCACTGAAACAGGCCCTTCGGCCCACCAAGTCTGTGCCGACCATTAACCACCCATTTATACTAATCCTACACTAATCCCATATTCCTACCACATCCTCACCTGTCCCTATATTCCCCTACCACCTACCTATACTAGGGGCAATTTATAATGGCCAATTTACCTATCAACCTGCAAGTCTTTTGGCTGTGAGAGGAAACCAGAGCACCCAGAGGAAACCCACGCAGACACAGGGAGAACTTGCAAACTCCACACAGGCAGTGCCCAGAATTGAACCCGGGTTGCTGGAGCTGTGAGGCTGCGGTGCTAACCACTGCGCCACGGTACAGGTAGGTAGGAGAGCAAATTGTGAAGAGGACATAAGGAGTCTGCAAAGGGATGTAGATAGGTTAAGTGAGTGGGCAAAGGTTTTGCAAATGGAGTATAATGTGGGAAAGTGTAAACTTGTCCACGTTGGCCAGAGAAATAGAAAAACAACATATTATTTAAATAGAGAGAGATTGTGGAACTCTGAGATGCAGAGGGATCTGGGTGTCCTAGTACACGAAGCACAAAAAGTTAGCAAGCAGGTACAGCAAGTGATTAAGAAGGCAAATGCAATGTTGTCATTTATTGCAAGGGAAATAGAATATGAAAGTAGAGATGTTTTGCTACAGGGGGCATTGGTGAGACCACATCTAGAGTACTGTGTGCAGTTTTGGTCTCCTTACTTAAGAAAGGATATAATTGCATTAGAAGCAGTTCAGGGAAGGTTCACTCAACTGATTCCTGGGATGAGAGTGTTATCTTATGAGGAAAGGCTGGACAGGTTGGGTCTGTATTCACTGGAGTTTATAAAGATGAAAGGTGATCTTATTGACAGGGTGGATGTTGAAAGGATGTTTCCCTTTGTGGGAGAGAATAAAACTAGGGGGTACAGTTTAAACATAAGAAGTCTCCCATTTAAGACAGAGATGAGGAGAATTTTTTTCTCTCAGAAGCTCGTGAGTCTGTGGAACTCTTCCCTGGAGAGCGGTGAAGGCAGGTTCATTGAATGTTTTTAAGGCAGAGGTAGACAGATTCTTGACAAACAAGGGCATCACAGGGTATCGGGGATAGGCAGGAAAGCTGGAGTTGAGTCCACAAACAGATCAGCCATGATCTTATAGAATGGTGGAGCAAGCTCGAGGGGCTGAATGGCCTACTCCTGCTCCTAGTTCATATGTATGTTTGTATTAACTTGTGGGTCTGGAGTCACATGTAGGCCAGACCAGGTAAGGATAGCAGATTTCCTTCCCTAAAGGACATTAGCTAACCAGATGGGTTTTTACAACAATCAACTAGTTTCATTGTCACCATTACTGAGACTAACTTTTTATTCCAGATTTAGTCAATTAACAGAATTTAAATTCCCTAGCTGCCGCCATGGGATTTGAACTCATGCCTTGTGATCGTTCATCCAGACCTCTGGGTTACTAATCCTGTAAGATAACTATTATGTTATTGCTCCTGGTCTTGTGATCATAAATCCATAAAACAAATATATGGCCACTTGTTTTTCACAATGAGATACATTAACATAGGTTAGACAAAAATAAGCATCCAGGTGGGTGATGCCAGGCAGCAGTGAGAACTCCATCAACTCTCTAATCTTCATGAGGGTCATTGCTATTTAAATGTGAGGCTAGAGTGTGACAGCAAAACCTGATTCAATGCTCACTCAACATCCACCTGCATAAGCGTCCATCAGAAGTTAGTTGATAGCAATTACAGGGTGATTTTCCACTTGCGTAACTCTGGAGGGCTGAAGCTAGTTATAATTACCCCACCTGTCACCCTGGCTGATACCAGCAAACTCAATGCATTGTCCAAAGATCTTAATCAGAGAATTTTAGTTTTGTTTAAGACTTAATTAAGTTTCTAATACCTGGTGTACAGATTGGATTTTATTGTATTAAAGCCAACATAATGAGGGGATTTTTAGCTAAGATATTAGCCAAATTGCTGTGAAAACTAAGAGAAGTGCCTCACTGGCACAGGATTTAACCTTAGGCAGCTGGCTAAGGACAACAACTCTTAGAGATATCACATCATCAAACCAACTTACAGCTTTTTCTCTGAGGAGTCCTGCGGCGAGTAACTCACCTCCTGACTCCCCAAAGCCTGTCCACCATCTACAAGGCACAAGTCAGGAGTGTGATGGAATACTCTCCACTTGCCTGGATGGGTGCAGCTCCAACAACACTCAAGAAGCTCGACACCATCCAGGACAAAGCAGCCTGCTTGATTGGCACCCCATCTACAAACATTCACTCCCTCCATCACAGACGCACAGTGGCAGCAGTGTGTACCATCTACAAGATGTACTGCAGCAACGCACCAAGGCTCCTTGGACAACACCTTCCAAACCCGTGACCTCTACTACCTAGGAGGACAAGGGCAGCAAATGGTTGGGAACACCACCACCTGCAAGTTCCCCTCCAAGCCACACACCATCCTGACTTGGAACAATATCGCCGTTCGGTTGCTGGGTCAAAATCCTGAAACTCCCTTCCTAACAGCACTGTGGGTGTCCCTACCCCACGTGGACTGCAGCAGTTCAAGTAGGCAGCTCACCACCACCTTCTCAAGGGCAATTAGGGATGGGCAATAAATGCTGGCCTAGCCAGCGACGCCCACATCCCACGAATAAATAAAAAAAGTAAGGCTCCCTACCTGGAAAAAAATCAGCTAACCACTTTTCTATTTTCAATCCCTGCTCCCCACCCGCCCTTAAATCCCTGGATCCAAGCTGATCATTGAATTAATGTACTTTCCTTTCCTTGCTGTGCTGGCCTCAGATGTACTGCTGGATCCCCCAGGCAGAGAATGTGGGAACTCCTAGCACTGGGAGTCCCCATCATCAACCCTACCCCCAATAATGCAGGTACCCAGATAAGGGGCTGGCAGAGGCTTTGCCCCTTATTAACCCTGATGCAACTTCTTTCAAAGACCTACACTCAGCATCTCTGAGTCCTGGCAGAGTTAATTGCCATTCTGTCATACCCCTTCTCGCAGTACAGTAGGAGTCTGCTGGAACAGTTACAAAAATTGCACCCCACCACCATCCCACTCATTAGCCCAGTGAGGTCATCTGCTTACTTGATAACTGCAAGTAAAAGTTATTAACAGTAATTTTTATCTCTGGGTCCCTGCTGAGCGCAAGACAGACACGAGAGCTGCACAGTTTCTGTGAGGGGAGGAGTGTATTGGAGTTTTCCTGGCCTAGCCAGATGCCCTTCCAGCACAGGCCTGCCTACTGGCAGGGCTTTGTGCCAGGATCAAGAGACAGCAGCTGCAGAATAGCAGCAAGCCTGAGCGACCTGAGACACCCTGCTCTTTACCCGTAGCCCTGCAATTTTTGTGACTATGAAACACATTCATATACCTGATTATAAAAGCAAAATACTGCAGATGCTGGAAATGTGAAATAAAAACAAGAAATGCTGGAAATACTCAGCAGGTCTGGCAGCATCTGTGGAGAGAGAAGCAGAGTTAACGTTTTGGGTCAGTGACCCTTCTTCGGAACTGCAGATGCTGCCAGACCTGCTGAGTATTTCCAGCATTTCTTGTTTTTATTTCATATACCTGATGCTTCTTTGCAATGGCCGCGAACTCAGCGAGTTCTGGACTGTGTAGGATTCTGGCACAAGTCCCATCATCAGCTTTCTTTGAGGCAACTTCCTGCTTGGGTGCTGCACAGGCAAAGGTAAGTTACATGCGAGGCTAGAAACATCCCCTCCTGCAAATGCAGGCCCTGTTATGCCAATTTGGCAAACCCCCAAAAATCTGCCCCATTGTTTTTACCCACAGTTGTTGACTCCTGTGCCTAACTAAGGTAGGGAAAGAAAGAGCAAAGCAGAAGGAAAGGAAGAAACAAAATGTGGAAGATATATTAGAGAAGGTCAGTGGAAAGTTATTGTATGTGATCTGCCCTGTGACATTCTTATATACATATGCAAATACATATGACCATCTCAGCAAGAGAAAGTTCAGTCAACTGCTCTTAGCCTCCAATGGCACCACCATCAACAAGTCCCCCGCCATCAACATCTCAGGAGTCATCAGTGACCATTAGATTAACTGGGTCAGCCATATCCACACAAGTGGCTCACCTCCTGACCTTTTGAAGCATTTCCACCATCTATCAGGCTCAAGCCAAGTGTGGGATGGAATACTCAACACTCATCTAGCTCTGTGCAGCTGCAACAACACCCAACTTGCTGAACAACATCCATGACAGAGGTTCGTTTATTCAGTGTCCCTGTCACAGACTCATCATCCTCCATCATCATTGCAAGGTGGCTGCAGTATGTACAATCTCCAGCATATACTGCACCAACTCAGCAAGGTTAAATCAATAGCATCTCCTTTCCTTATGACCTTCTCCATTGAGAAAGTGAAGATAAGCAATGTTATGAGAACAACATCACCTCCAAATTCTCCTACAAGTACACACCAACCTCACATATGGCAAAGACAAATACCACCATTTTTTCATCATTGCTTCCTGGGTCACTAACCTGGAACTCTGTACCTTAAAACATTGTGGGTGTACCATCACCACAAAGAGTGCAATAGTGCAATAAGACCACCATCACCTTTTCAGAACAATTAGGGATAGCCAATAAATGTTTTGCCAAAGACATCCACATTGCACACTGGCTGCATGCAAGTGCACACATTCAAACCTTATCTGAGCAGAATGTGGCCCTATGTCTGAAACTTCAAGTCTGCATTGCTCATGTTTGATTTAATATGATACCCTCAGGGCCAATTACTATAAGAAGCACAAATCTATTTTTTCTTTATACCAGAACTGGTTAAGCACTTCTTCACAGCCTCCTAGATTAAATTACTTGCTATTTATTAAGTTTCTGTCTGAACTGTTCTGACAGCTGAGCAATTTCTGAACCCAGGGCATTAGAGACATTGCACAGTCCTCTGAGAAGGATGGAGGGTGATTTTAACAAGTGACATTGACAAATGAGTTATTCTGAGAAACACAAACTGTCACAGCAATAAGCCAACATGCGGAGCCAAATGAGAATTTTCTTCCCCATGTCTGATTCAATCTTTTATGCACTGGGACTTGAATATGTCCCATTACAGATTCTATTATTAGAACTCACTCATTCTAAATTTCCAAGGGCACAAGTTTCTTAGTCTACCTTTCAAGAATTGTGGCTCAACTTTACAAGTTACCCAGGCGGCGGCACAGCTGCAGTGTCCATCCCATAGTCCTGTCTTTTGGCAGCCACATGGAACACTCATGCTGAGCAATGCAGTTAGAGCTCAGGTTTTTAGCTGCTGGCAATAATAATGCTGTGGGTACAGGTCTGAGCAAAAGGAGTCCTGTGTTGCAAACATTTAACAGAAAATAGTAATACGAAAGCAAATGTTTAAATGCAGCAATATGATGAGTAAAACACGGCAGCAAAACTAACCTGGAAATGCTAAGATTGTGTAATGAGGACTGCAGTGATGCCACAGCATGGGTCCAGTATCGTGGTGTGACGCCTATTCATTTAGAATCTTGTAATGTTGAGCAGCAATTCTGAAAAGCTAAACAAAGAACCCTGTGCTCTTGGAAACTTTGAGTGAGAAGCTGAGGTTTTTTGGAGGTCTTGCTGAGATTGTGCACAGGCCTCATTATATATATCCTCAAAGTTAATGCAGAGGCAACTTAACTAATTGTACAATGAGGCCTAGCATCTTCATGCAGTGCTGACCCATATAAAATAGGTGCTTCTTGGCCTTAATGGTTTTCACAACCAGGCTTGGATTCTTAAAGATGGAACTAACTTTCTTTGCAAGTTGATTATTGCTGCATTTAAAGGTTTGCTTTTGTATTTCCTTTTTTTACTAAATGTTTGCAACATCGGATTCCTTTTGCTCAGACCTGAGCAGCTAAAAACCTGAGCTCTAACCACACTGGTTGCCATGGATATTCCATTGGACCTGCCAATGGCTGTGATGGTTTTGGAGGAGGAAGTGGAGGCATGGAGAGCACCTTGAATGTGTAGCACACACTCAACATGGGGCAAGGAACCAAAGTTTCAGACCCAGATACACCTATTTAACATAATCTCTGCTCCCATTTTTTCAGACAGCAGCTTTTGGTAATGTTCTGCTATTCTATTTACACTTTCTATAAACCCATCTTTTGTTTCTTTACTTGTCACATAACAAGCTCCTTTTGCTTCACCGTTTAATCTTTCCTGCCTTCCGCACTACCACAGACATTTCCCTTTATTCATCTTCCCAACCTGCCCCCCCCCACACCCTGCCCCACCCCACCCACCCCACCCCCTCCCCACCCCACCCCGCCCCACCCCACCCACCCGGCTACGCACTTTCCCGGCCTCAATGCTTACTTAAAACCTGTTACAACTCTAAATTTTTCCTGTTCTGACAAAAGATCATTGACCTGAAACATTCATAGAGACATAGAAATTGACAGCACGGAAGGAGGCCATTTGTCCCATTGTGTCTATGCCGGCCAACAAGTAGTCACCAAGCCTAAGTCCACTTTCCAGCTCTTGGTCTATAGCTTTCCAGGTTATGGCATTTCAAGTGCATATCCAAGTACCTTTTAAATGTTATGAAGGTTTCTTCCTCTACCACCCTTTCAGGCAGAAAGTGCCAGGCCCCCACCACCCTCTGGGTGAAAAAACTTCCCCGTAAATGCCCTCTAAACCTATTATCCTAAATTTATGCCCCCTGGTTATGAACGCCTCAAGCAAGGGGTATAGGGCCTTCCTATCCACTCCATCTAGACCCCTCATAATTTTATACACTTCAATTAGGTCTCCTCTCAGTCTCCTTTGTTCCAAAGAAAACAATCCTAGCCTATGTAAACTTTCCTCATAACTAAAATTCTCCAGTCCAGGAAACATCTTCGTAAATCTCCTCTGTGACCTCTCTAGTGCAATCTCATCTTTCCTATAGTGTGGTGACCAGGATTGCACATTAACTCTGTTTTTCCCTCTTCACAAATGCTGCCTGACCTGCTGAGTATTTCCAGCCTTTTCTGGTTTTTTTACCTTTACGTGGGCAAGTCTAAGGACACTTGCTTTCTCCTTCTGTTAATGACTGCCATTTACTGGAACTGACCTGTAGACAACCTCTATCCTTACAAATACCATAGAACCAGAGAAAAATTACAGCAGAGAAGGAGGCCATTCAGCCCATTGTGTCCGTGCCAACCGGAAAATCTAGCCACCCAATCTAATACCACCTTCCAGCACCTGGACCATAGCCTTGCAGGTTACAGCACTTCAGGTGCATGTCTTTTAAAAGAATTGAGGGTTTCTGCCCCCACCACCATTCCTGGCAGTGAATTCCAGACACCCACCACCCTCTGGGTGAGAAAGTTTTTCCTCATGTCCCCTCTAATCCTTCTACTCAATCATCTTAAATCTGTGCCCCCTGGTAATTGATCTCTCCCCTAGGGGAAACAGCTCCTTCCTGTCTACTCTGTCTAGGCCTCTCATAATTTTGTACACCTCTATTAAGGCACCCCAGCCTCCTCTGTTCTCAGGAAAACAACCCTAGCCTATCCAATCTTTTCTCATAGCTGCAACTTTCAAGCCCTGGCAACATTCTTGTAAATCTCCTCTGTACTCTCTCCAAAGCAATTATGTCCTTCCTGTAATGTGGCGACCAGAACTGTACACAATACTCCAACTGTGGCCTAACCAGCATTTTATACAGTTCGAGCATTAACTGCTTTGCAAAGGCACATTCCAGAAGGAGGTGGATGACGGTCTCTTCCCCACCTGGAGGAGTGTAGAGGCGGAGAGACTCCGGGTGTGCAGGAACAATCTGATTGGGAGGGCCCTTCTCACCACCAGCCAAGCTACGTCTTGGTGCTTGTTTGAAAGTTCTGGCGATGAGGCATTCTGCCAAATGACTTCGGCAGTCTGCTCGGGGAACCATCCAACATGATCCACCATCTCCTTTTCCCGTAAGGCCTTGGGTACATTCCGTGCAGACCACTGCCTGATGGATTTGTGGTCAAAGGTGTTCTTCTGCACAACCCTTTCCACGAAGGATAGGTGGTACGGCACGGTCCAACTGAATGGAGCATTCCGCAGCAATGGGGCCAGACCCATCCTTCAGAACACCTGGGACATATAGAACCTCTGCACATAGTGACACTTGGTGTTTGTGTACTTGGGGTCTGCACACAGCTTGATGCAGCCACAGACAAAGGTGGCCATCAGGATGGGGGTGACGTTGGGTACGTTTTGTCCCCATTTTTAGAGTCATAGAGTCATAGAGGCGTACAGCATAGAAACAGGCCCTTTGGCCCACCGTGTCCATGCCGACCATAATGCCTATCTATACTAATCCCATCTGCCTGCATTAATTCCATATCCCTCTATGCCTTACTCATTCAAGTACCTGTCCAGATGCCTCTTAAGTGTCGCTACTGTTCCTGCCTCCACCACTTCCTCAGGTAGCTCATTCCAAATACCTGCTCCTAATTCTTGTGTGTTCCATTTCACCAGACTGCCTCTATCCTCCTGAGGTCTTCTACTAGTCCCTTGCTTGAAAGGTTCTGCTGGAATTCAGTCCTTGCCCGGTGCCCTTCTGTTCGCTAGGCCGTCTATTGCCTTCTCGAGCTCCAGCGATGAGGGTTCTTCATCTAACTCATCCATGACAGGAAGTTGCAGGACAGCATCAAGTACAGACTGGGAGATGTCAGACTCACAGGAGTACAGCTCACAGTAGTGTTCAGCCCAGCGGGGTTTTAACATCGTGTCCTTGTGGACATCATCTATTTGTGATCAGGTGGTCAGATTGAATGTTTACATTACTGGCTGATTTCAAACAGTGACTGCTCACAATTGCAATATTAATCAGTCTTTGATCCACCGAAATCATGCAGGTCACAGAACTTGTTTACCAGGGAAACACTTCTAATCATTTCCCCTTGGGAAGGAAGCAGGAGCATGACAGGGTGCAGCAGTTTTAGCAGGTGGTAAGCTTCAAACAAAGTACTGGGGTATCAGCGATGGCAATACCATTGAATGTCAAGGGCAGATGATTAGCTTCTCTCTTGTTGGCGATGGCCATTGCCTGGCACTTGTTACTGAATGTTACTTGCCACTTATCAGCCCAAGTCTGAATGTTAAAACACAGCTTCCACTGCCCAGACAATTCAGGGTGGGTTCCATTCTACTGTCCTGAGAAGGTGCCAAAATTGTTAACACCTGGTGAATCTTGCATAATGATACTTAACAGAGAGGGGAAGCTCTTCAGTCACAGGAAAAGGAAGATAAGCCTGAAGACTTGTGAAGAGGTGGTCAAAAAAGAAGGCAAAATGTGTGAAATTGATGTGCAGCCAGCAAGACTGCCGCATTATTCCTTAATTAACAGGACTTTTCACTTAAAAGCTGTACTTGTGGCTCTGCATTAACAGTCCTGTGATTCTTGCTGTGATATACAGGCTCCATCAATAACTGCTTTTTCAGATCATCATTGCTTTTGCTTCCATCCCAGTCTGTATCCCAACTGTAACATTCTGAGAGTAAATCTAGAGGAGGTACAACCAGTTTATTTCCCCACTCCAGATCTGTGCCTCTGTTTTAATGTTTAGTTCTGCCTTGGTGAAAATGTATGGATTTGTTTACTTTTTGGTCTTGTGCTCCATCTCAGTGAGGGAAACAGGTATAGTGGAAGTTGGCTGTTTGTCGCATGTGGTAAAGGTGTGCAAAGGAAACCCAATCGAGCCCGAATGCCGGACCCGGAAGTCCGACCCGACCCGGCCCGAACCCGACACATGTTGTCGGGACCCTTCGGGGTCGGGTCTGGTAGCAGGCCTTTACTCATGCACTGACGTAAAGTCCTGCTACCCAACCTAACCCCGACAGGATCCAACGACACATGCCGGGCTTCCGGGTCCGGCATTCGGACTGGGGTCGGGTTTCCTTTGCACACCTTTATCATGTGACAATTCATCTCTTTCTTCCAGTTCATGAGAACTACAGCAAGCTTTTCAGCCCCTGTGCTGGCTGGCTCCTCCTGTACCCCACCTGTCTCTTCAGCAATTCTCTGAGGGGGAACGGCTCGGTTAGCTGTCTGGGTCATCACCCCGAGAAGTAAATGACTCATCCATGATTCTTCCAGCCATGGCTGAGATTCTGGGTGCACCTTGCAGCTGAACAGGGATCACTTTTTTATTTGTTCATGGGATGTTGGCATTGCAGGCAAAATGGGCTTAATGTCCATTATTAATTGCCCTTGAGAAGGTGGTGGTGAGCTGCATTCTTGAACCACTGCAGTCCATGTGATATCGGCACACCCACAATGCTGTTCGGTGGGGAGTTCCAGGATTTTAACCCAATGACAGTGAAGGAAGGGCGATATAGTTCCAAGTTAGGATGGTGTGTGACTTGGAGGGGAACTTGTAGGTGATGGTGTTCCCATGCACCTGCTGCCGTTGTCCTCTAGGTGGTAGAGGTCACAGGTTTGGAAGGTGCTGTCGAAGGAGCCTTGGCGAGTTGCTGCAGTGCAATCTACATTAAAATGGAGAAAGACCATTGGTCGCCATTAAGGAATGTGAAGACCATGATTCGGGTTCTCTCAAGATTAATCCCAAATTTCTCAAGACCAGAAGTCAGAGTCTCTTGTAAATTGGAACTGTAAGACTCAATAATGTCAGTCACCATGTTAACGAGCAAATCTTGGCACTTGGACCCTCTGTCCATAGTGGCTCTCCTGCCATTGAATAGTGGTGCGTGGTGGATTAAGTGTTTCTAAAACCCTTTTGTATATCTGCACAGATGTCAGAGCTACACAGTTATATAATCACCATATCCCATTCAGGGAATTCTAAGGATGATTGATTAATTAGTAGTGCAGTTGACATTAATTGTGCCCCAACTGTGCTAAAACATCAAAAATATTTGCTGAACAATTTTCAGTGATAACAATGCCTCGTTAAGTGGCACGATCTATGACCTTTAACCTTTCACTTAACAGATTAATGCTTCAGAAAGATTTATGGATCCGGCTTAAACAGCTTTGTCACCACGAGCTTCATTTATTTTATTTAACAAACCTCGTTTAATTTGGTTTAATGATACGGTTAATTCTATCTTTAGTGATTTGTCATTAGGTTTGTGTCATTAAAGTGCCGCGTTTATTTGGTTTGACGGTTACTGGGTTAGGGTCTGTAGGCAAGTTCAGCGTCAGGTCATTTTTAGCTGTTCAAGTTAACCTCAGGTATTGAGATAAACTATTTATCACTAACTCCATTGATTCCATTTGGGAATCAACACCCTGACAAACACAACCTAACTGGTGTTACAGACAGGTGGTATGTGGTACGGGTAACTTCCACTCCCCACTTCTCAACTGACCGCAATTTTATTTTGTTAAAAATTATGTGTTAATTCCTGAGTGTTTTAGAGTCAAATAAACAGACAAATGACAGGTTTTCTTGTAGGTTTAAAAAAAAGATGAAATTTATTTAAATACGAAAAAACCCCCAAATTTTGCAACCTTCACCCACTCACGCATTCACACACACATGCATACACAAGAATAGATAGATAAAGAGAAAGGGTAGAATGCAATTTAAGTTCAAAAGGAGGGAAGAGTTTGTGGTTCACAGAAAACCTGTTGTTTCTTCTCGGGAGGAAAAGTCTTTTCAAAGGTGCAGGCCTGGATCTTTGTAGTTATGAATAAAGGTGTGGAAAGGAAACCCGACCCCAGTCCGAATGCCGGACCCGAAAGTCCAACATGATCTGGCTTGAACCCGACACATGTCGTCGGATTCCGTCGGGGTCGGGTCGGTTAGCAGGCCTTTACATCAGTACATGGATAAAGGTCTGCTACCCGACCCGACCCCGATGGGTCCCGACGACATGTGTCGGGTTAGGGCCGGGTCAGGTCGGACTTCCAGGTCCGGCGTTCGGGCTTGGTTGGGTTTCCTTTGCACACCTTTAGTTATGAACTTCTTGAGATGTTGAAGATTTCTGGTGGTTAAGACTTCAGACTGGAGGCAGTGGTGACTTTAAGTTCTTTGCTGCAGCAAGTTGAAGTGTAGAATTGGGCGGCACAGTGGCGCAGTGGTTAGCACCGCAGCCTCACAGCTCCAGCGACCCGGGTTCAATTCTGGGTACTGCCTGTGCGGAGTTTGCAAGTTCTCCCTGTGTTTGCGTGGGTTTCCTCCGGGTGCTCCGATTCCCTCCCACATTCTAAAGACTTGCAGGTTGATAGGTGAATTGGCCATTATAAATTGCCCCTAGTATAGGTAGGTGGTAGGGAAATATAGGGACAGGTGGGGATGTGGTAGGAATATGGAATTAGTGTAGGATTAGTATAAATGGGTGGTTGATGGTCGGCACAGACTCGGTGGGCCGAAGGGCCTGTTTCAGTGCTGTATCTCTAAACTAAACTAGTAGCAAAGCTTCTTCCTTGTGCTGGTCTGATTTCGCACCTTTGGCTGGACTGGCTATTGTTGTTTTTTCCTCCATCTTCCCTGTCTCTCCAGATGGCTGCCTTTTAAGGTAAAACTCCATCACCTTTGATTTTAAGTTAGATGACACATGGCCCTTTCACCTGGTGTGACCACACAATGGTCCAGGATATGGAAACCATTGTTATCTGTTAATGTCTGAGTGGGATCATTCCATTATAATGCTGCTACTCCACACTATTCATTTTATTTAGGGCTGTAAGTCAACTTGTCTCCAGAACCTTTGTTAGTTTGTTCATGTAGATAGGAGTCATCAATATACAATAGTGCTCCTTTCAATTTCAATGGGTTCTCCCCAAAGTTATTCAGACACAGCTAATGAGTTTCATCCTTGCAGAACAGGTTTGTTGATTTCCAGTACGGGAGGGGTCATGTGACTACTACTGCATTTTGACTGTGGTACAAGTGTCCATGTTCTTGTGGTTTAGTTTAACAGTTGACTTTATATTTTCATAATTCCTCCAATTCATTGTTTCTTTCATCATGGCTTCTTCCGTACATGACACTGGTTATTGTTTTAAGATCAGTTACCGTGTTCTAATCTGACATGGTGCCAGGATCACTGCACTGTGCAACGAGTGCTGAGCTGCTATTAGCATCCACGCTGCTTTAACTACTGGGATTCCTGCACCGCACATGGCTACCAGCTTTACCAGCTGCAGTGCAACGTGTGTGAAAGGAAGTGTTACAGGTTTAGCATCTGCTTCCACAGTGGCTTGAGCATCTTATTTTCAGGAATGTGTGCCACATTGTCCACTTTCTAAATATACTATAGGTAACTCAATGGGAACTGAACTGGATATTGTGTATTTCGCATACTCTCAATCTTTTTACCTATGAACTGAAACACTTGGTGTTACCTGGTCAAGTATGAATCATTGAGCTGCTTTATTTCACAGACAGCAAGTGAATTCCATTTATTTAACTCAGTGTCACTTGTCTCACTGAAAAAGTGGCTTTCTTTCTATGTAACCTCCTGCTTTTTGACTTCTGACCCAGGCCTACACCTCACAATCTCTTGTGTGAATCTGACTGCCCACATCCTGCACTTTCCACATCCCCAGCTGGGAGAGGGAGAATGGGGAGGGCTGTGACGCTGACTCTCCCCTTTACGTGGTTCACCAGTAAACTTGTCAATAAAATCTGGGTTTCAAGAAAACATTTCCTTCTGTTCTCAAAGCAAATGGGGGCCATCCTGGCTGAGGAGGTTGGAATGAGACAATTAACTCTGATTTTATCAGGATGAAATAGACTGTGAGCCTTGATATCCCACAAACTGATCTGTCTGGCATTAAATACACATCTTCAGTGCCTGCAGGCTGTGGCATCTTTTTGAATAATAAAACACTGTTTACTCATTCTGTTTTAGAGCACACCGCTTAAACATAACTCAATCGTAAAATCCTTTTGGTGAAAAATATCCTGAAAATGTGATAGGAAGTCAGTGCATCCATCCCACGGGGCAGATATACATATTCTTATATTATTAGACAATCAACATCACTTAAACACATTACCTGGTCGCTATCTCATTGTGGGAGCTTGGTGCGCACAAATTGGCTGCCATATTTCCTACATTATAACAGTGACTACATTTCAAAAAGATTTCATTGGCTGTAAGGTGCTCTGGACAACTTGACTCATCCATGAATCTTCCAGCCGTGGTCGAGATTCTGTGAGGTTGTGAAAGGCGCTATATAAATGATTTCCTTATGTGTTCCTTCTTTCCTTCATTTTGCTGCTACTGTGTGTTCTAACTTTTTTTAAAATCCCTTGTATATTCAAGTCCTTGATACATGCAAGCCTGTATAAAGCAGACTCCTAGCTCCATGCTATCTTTTAAACAACACACTCCAATCTACTGATTTTTTTTTTGAAAGAGTCGAGCGTCATTTCTTTTAAACTAGACTCAGGAAAAAGTATTTTTTAGTTTCCCTTCCCCACTTCATATATAAACTGCAGTTTATTCCCGAAAGGCTTTTTCTCTTCACCTGGCATTTCATTTACCTAAGTGTCACAATGACCCCAGCAGAAAGCTGCTATATATAGAACTACACATTTAAGCCAAACTAAACACTGACCACCTGTTTAAAATTGGTTTTTACCTTACTGGCATAAATACTTTCTACTCGGTAATTCCTCATGTGAGGAGTTTAACATTTGTCCTCACTTATTCCCTGACAGGTGTTTCTCAATTGTGACTGCAACTTTTCTTAAGTTTTGTGAGCTATTCAACTGTGTCTGTGAACTAGAGATCGGCCAGAATGGAGTATTGTTGGTATATGATTACAATTTATGGGATGTGGTAGTATAACAATTATGTTGCTGGACTGGAAATACAGAAAATGCAGAGTTCCTATCATGGCAGTTTGAGAATTTCAGTTCAACTTTAAAAAATCTGGAAATAAAAAGTTGGTATCAGTAAGAGTGAACATGAAACTGCCAGGTTGTCATAAAACCCCAACTGGTTCCTTAATGCTTTTCAGGGAAGAAACCTGGACATCCTTATCTGGTCTGGCCTCTTATGTGACTCTAGTCCCACACCAATGCCATTGACTCTTAACTGCCTACCATGCCGCTCCTTTGTATCAAACCACAAAAGCTGTTCACCACCACCTTCTCAGGGCAACTAGGGATAGGCAATAAATGCCAGCCTTGCCAGAGACTCAGACATCCCAAGAATGAATAAAAGTGACTGTAGCTGAAAGAAGTTCATTGGAGATACTGCTATTAAACACCCTGAGACCACAATAAGGTATGAATGTGATTTCTTTCTTCTTCGTTGTTCTTGTTTAAAGACTTGATCCTGATTTGAACTATCCTTTATGTAACACACTCCAATCTATTGATTTTATTTTGAATGGGCCGAGCATCATTCTCTTTTTAAACTAGTCTCAGGAAAAATAGTTTTTCAGTTCTCCTCCCCCAGCCCATGTATAAACAGCTGTTTATTCCCTCTGTAATCACTCTGAAAGGATTTTTCTCTTCACCTGGCATTTAATGTATGGGCGCTAGGGCAGCAGGGAATCCCCTATGAAGTCTCTGGTAGGAAAATTTAACACCCATCTTTGGTCTTTAGATTCCCGCCCAATGGCGTGAGGTTAAGTGGTAAGCTGGGAGGCTGTGGGGGAGGGGCTGTCTAGAGGAGATCGGTTTTAGAAAACAAGTTTTTAGAAAAGAACCAACTTATCTTCCGGCCATGATCCAGCCTCCATGTTTCATTGACAGATGTGGCAGCTGGAGTTAAAATCGCATCAGGGTCAGAATGAGATCATCAGACCCTGGCATGTAAGTGCTGATATGGAGCAGCTAGTGGAGTGGAACTTGTGGAGGACACAACCAGGAATGGAAAGAGAAAGAAATGAAAGGAGAAAAGAGCACAGGAAAAGTTCAGAGCTGGAATGGAGAATGGGATGGAGATCATAGAAAATGCCGCAAGTATGACGATAAAGGAGAAAGGCAGTGGAGAGTGTAGAGGAGGTGAATGTTTAATTTGTGAAGACTACAAGGCAATGGTGGAGGGCTGTGAAGTATAAGTAGAGCTTGAAGTTTGTATATGTGAGAGGCTGAGAGGCAAAAGAACAAAGTGGGGAAGGGGCATAAGGGAAGTAAAAGAAATATAACTTGGCAAAAAGAATGAGGGAGAGGAGTACAAACTTTTAAGTAAAGAGAAAGCTACTGGGCTGATGTCTGTGGCTACACTAGTCTGTGACCGGAATTGATGGAATTAAAATGGCGACGAGCATGAACACCTCAGGAATACTGCAGTAAGTGCCCGACTCCAATTTCGCTCTGTTCCTACCAGGCGGACAGGATTAAAAACAGGCTGTTGAATTCTTTGTTGATGGCAAGGTGTTAATGAGGGCTATAACCCAACTAACAGGTTTAGGTCAATCCCTAGTCTTTTAGACTTCCTGCTCCCTCCCACTTGTGGGCTTGACTATCTTTATAACACAAGTATGACTGAATATTCTCTCCTATGATCTTTATCCTAATAGCTTTCCGGGATGGCTTGGAGTGCAATGTATGATATACTGGGACCTTTGTTGGGTTGACTCATGCTTTATATTGACTTCACTTTATGAAAAATAGTGTAATGTCAGCATTTTTTTCCAAAGCTTCAATCATTGCCATTAGGTTGCAATGGTGCATTGATACTTCATTGTAACTTTTCTCTGATTTAATGTAGTTTCATTTTGTGTTGTTCTTTTTACCATGTCATCATTTAATTCTGAAATTTTTTGTTCTAATTTATTAAGCAGGTGCACTGATGGCGAAGCTCATGACAGCAGTGAATAGCAGAATCATGGTTTGATTGTGCTGGCTTGATTGTTCTAAATCAGGGTTGCAGTAGGGGACAGCAACAGACCTCAGTGGCATCTGGATTAAGGAGGGGATGTTCCAAGTATGTGATAAGGCACTGTATAAATTAGGTAGATAGGGTAAAACGAGTGACTCTGAGTCAGAAGCACAGCTTACTTCTTTCCCCGTTCTCACTTCCATTGACGTCTACAGAGAGTGATATTGGGCGGGGTGTAAAACTGGCATGCCACCTGATCCTGTGGGTTTCCTGCCCCTCCACCACCACCCCCACCACCACCCCCCACCCCCCGCCCCAGCCGTATTAGTTTAAAATCATCCCCAATTATGCATCAAGCACTTAATCTAATTCCCTGCCCTGCAGTGTATTGTATTCAATAGATTTCTAGTGTTACCGAATATGTTTCAGCCAGATGGCATCTTTTCTAGACTTCCGTGTGACATGATGTGGAAGATCCAGTGAGCTGCTCTGTTGTACTGCCCTCCATTTTTTCTAGCAAAGAGATCATATCTATTCATAAGGAAGCCTGTGCAATGTGATTGAGTTCCAATTTACTGATAAATTCTACAAAGTTCATACCATCGCAAGATGGGTTTTGATTAAAAAGGTCTTCCAGCAAATTTGGGCTCAGCTTTCCAGAATGACATCATAAACTGTTTTACAATTACAGCATCTAGTCTCACAATAGTAAAACTCCCATCATAAATGTCGCATTTGGTCCCAGTAGTCCATGGCAATTCTGACCCGTACTTTAGTGGGTCTCTGTCAGAATAGTAGGATACTAAGCCAGGGCCCAGGTATGTCAGGTGCTGGCCTTGCATTTGGGGTTCTGCAAGTGCTTATTGTGGGCGGGGGGGCAGGGTGTGACAGAACTTCCAGAGCTTCCAGAATGACCAATGGCATTAAAGGGGGTGTGGGCGTGGGACAGGAAATCCCCACACTGGGCGTTCCCCCACTCCAGCCGTGCAGTCGGTTGGAACTGCTGGAGATACTCAGCAGGCTAGGCAGCATCTGTAGAGAGGGAAACAACATCAACATTTCAAGTCAATGACTTTTCATCCCAGGGACACCTCCCTGCCAACTCACGTTTTCAGGGAACCCACCTGGGCATCCTGTTAGAGATTGATGCTAGACACCCTAAAAAGAAACTGAATATTTTTGTTTTCAAAAAGTAATTTTGTATGGCGTCCCCTTACGAAAGGTGGGCAGGAACCATTGGGAACACCATCAAGTTGTTCCGGAGTGGGGAGGAAGCTAGCAACAGCCTAGCCCAGCCACCTCAACTGGACTTTCTGGCCCAATACCTCTGGTGGGCAAACCAGATGTTCCCCAGTGTCATTGGCATTGAAATGACAGGATATCCCTGTGAAATTCAGTGGGGGCAACAGAAGTGATCCAGAGGTGCATACTGGCAATTACACCGGATGCACCCTCTCCCTCCAGATTGTCAGGGTCTTGTGAATCTGTAACTTTCAGATGAAATACAGTTCTTAACTTTTTGTTTCACAAATGCAAAGGAGTATTTTCCATTGTCTGTGGTTCAGTTGGTAGCAATCTTGCCTCTGAGTCAGAGGATTGTGGGTTCAAGTTCCATTCTCCAAAACTTGAGCATAAAACTCTAAGGCTGACACTTCAGTGCAGTACTGAGGGAATGTTGCACTATCAGTGGTGCTGTCTTTTAGATGAGACCTTAAACCTGTCTCCTCTCTCAGGTGGACGTAAAAGATCCCACGGCACTGTTTCGAAGACGAGCAGGGGCGTTATCTCCAGTGTCCAGCCAAAATCTATCCCTCATTCGATATCACAAAAACAGATGATTTGGTCATTATCACATCGCTGTTTGTAGGAGCTTGCTGTGCACCATGTTTCCTACATTACAACAAAGACTAAACCTCAAAAATAATTCATTGGCTGTAAAGGGCTTTGGGATATCCTGAGGTCGTAAAAGGTGTTGTATAAATGCCTTTCTCTGGCTTTCAAGTTTATTAATGTAAGTTGATCACCTATACCAGTAGCTCAGTTGTTAAATATGTTGCCCTGTGGTGAGCTGAGTTGTACAATCCCCAGTCTGTATCAAGTTAGCTGACCTCAGGTGTCCAATGGTGCTTGGCTTGTTGGTAATGAAGAGGAAAATTCAGGCAGAGTTCCCATTCATGATCGCTTCTGCTGGAAAGTATGAAACTGTGAACATTAAATAAGACAGAACCACATTCAGCTGTGATTTCCCTCAACCTCTCCCACGTTCTCAACCAGATGTCAAACAATGCTTGTCAAAATTCACTCTCTCGGCTCAAACATGAAGATTAGCCACTTGGGTGAGCTCCAGGCCAATAGCAATAAAACAATAGCTAACGTACTCCAACACAATGACATCTGCAGTTGGTAAAATGTACACCGAGCCCTGTTCCGATCCACCACTGCCTTTGCTTCTGTTCACTTTGAGTAACAGAGCACCAGCCAGCTCTTAGCTTAGGGGTGGCTTCAGCAGAATGCTGAGCATTGATGTGCTGCATCATCTGTGCATGTTGAGTGCTTTCTTTATAAAGGTCAGGAGTTTTTAGAGGCAATTACTCAAAAGGTTTATTTGAAATGGAATATGGGACTGAATATCAGGAAGGTGGAACACTAATGTAATAATCTTATTTCATCTTTTCCAAGAGCTCTTAAATTCAAAATTAAAATATCTTGAGAACTATATTTGGTCTAGATTTGCCTTTATCTCTGTGGCTGTGATTTTATCTGATTGTTTTTTTCTTTAAATTTCTTTTTTAAGTAGACTGAGCTTGTTGAGCTGGCGTTTCCAGCTCCAGGTCAGTCCTTTGTTTCTTGCTTTTTCTTTTACTTCTGTCCCTTCCCCTCCTCTTCTGAAAACGTTGACTCCTAGCTGCACCATGGTGTCATGGGCGCCAGATATTGTGTGGTATCTCGCTACTTGTGCACTTCCAGGAGGGTTGCTGGGCAATCACCAAGGGGGATAAGGTTTTCCCTTGGGAATGACTGGTATTTATCGGGCAGTAAGGACCTAAAAATGGAGTTGGTGGCCTTCCCGCCCCATTAACATCAGTGATTGGCTCACTCAAACATTCACAGAGGACCCTGTCTAAAACAAGTGGGATTCCTCTTTCTCATGTTAATCAAGGTCCTATTCAATGATCTTACATTTTTTGTTGTGTGTGGCCGATACAGTTAAGTGACTGTACTTCCGTCCCCTTTAAGTCAGCCCCTTTAAATATTTTCATGCAGCCATTTACAGGGCCTGACTTGTGCTCAGCCTGTGTGGGAATTTCTGGGTTGCCACATGACTGTGTGGCCACGCAGCTTAAAGGGAATATTAATCTTAATGACGTACGAGCATACGAATTAGGAGCAGAAATAGGCCATTCGGTCCCTGAGCCTGCTCCGCCATTCAATAAGATCATTTACCTGGTGCAATCTGCAGTCTAAAGATTAAAGCCTAATGTGCTTGTAAATATTAATACACCCATTGCACCTCAAGGGACTGGAAGTCCTGCCCAGGACCAATTAAGAGACTGGGGAGCAAAAAAATCCTGGCGTGGCACCCCAACATAAAATTCCAGCCACTATTTTAGACTCAGTACTGTAATAAATCTGTCTTTGTGCTTTTAGCATAGTAACAGTTCGAGGGAGGAGAAATCCTTCTGTTTATCTAACCAACCCATCCAAAGTATTCCCTTGGTGCATTTCTAATCATCCTAAATAGCATCGTTGACAAGAACTTGTTTAGTCCTTCTTGAGACCCATTAACGTTTCTTCCTCTTGATGGAAAATCACAGACCTGAAACATTAACCCTGTTTCTCTCTCCACAGATGCTGCCAGACCTGCTGAGGATTTCCAGCGTTTTCTGTTTTTACTTCAGATTTCCAGCACCTGCAGTATTTCGCTTTTGTATTAAGGTTTCTTATTCCTCTACTCATGCTGGTAACCTTACCATCTTTGTAGGAAGAATGTTACTCCTCCATTTCCTTTATTCTTTTGTCATCCTTAATTTGTAAATATGACCCCTTGTGTTTAAATGTTGTAAGTGGCCAAAAACATACTTGGATCCAATGTGTTGAAAACTTAAAAACTGTAATACTTCTATCATATCATACCACACACACTGAAGTGGTTCCTGAAGAAGGCCCACCACTACCTTCTCAAGAGCAACTAGGTGATGGCCAATAAGTGCAGACCTTGACAGTGACACCCACATCTCAGGAACAATTTTTTTTTAATGCATTCTCAGTCTTCTGTTTTTCCAGGGTAGTCAATCTTCCCTCATATGTCATTTAATTAACTTCTGGGCATAGCTGTTTTTAGAGGTTTTATTTCAATCCGGCTCACATCAGGATTGTACAGAATCAGTGTTATACTTAGATCTGAATCAGATTAGGATTAAATTTAAATCTGTATTATAGATGGAGTAGGATCAGTAAAGGATTCACTTATATCAGCATTTCTGTGAAATGTTTCTGGAAGCATTTATTTGTGACATTTTAGAATATGTCAAATCAACTCGCAGGAAAGAAGACCTCAAAAGTTGTTGCTCTGATTTTCACTTTGGTACATTGAGATGGCTGCAAGGCAACACCAAAGATTAAATGTTGTATGGAAGCAAAGAATAAATGTTGGGAGATGGAGGAGACTGGAAGGCTTTTAAAAGCAACACAGGGATACGAAAAAGTAATAAGAGGTGCAAAAAGGAATAAATTAGAAAAATTGCCAGCAATATTGAAGATTATAGCAAAGGTTTTTATGAATATATTAAAATAAAGAGAGTGATAAAGGGAATGTGGGCCCATTAAATACAGATGGAGTGTGACTATAATGGACAATAAGGAATGGAAAACTTGCTAACTGACTATATCCATTTTCACAGTGAGGAAAGTAATAAAATACCAACAGTGCAAAGTAGGTCAAAGAGAGGAACTTAGTGAATTTAATATAAGTTAAAATAAAATCCCAACTTTGTGTTGGAATTGTGACCTTTGTCCAATGTATAATAGAGCTCTTAAAGATGAACAGGTTTTGAATGTATTTTTGTCAAAATGTTTACAGCACCTATTGAATACAATTTTTTAATTAGATTTCTTTCAATCTTCATGAAGCCTTCATTGATAAATATTTTTGGAATCATTTTGGGGAACAATTTTTATTTACTATTTATGATAGGTTTGCTTAACCATTCTCCCAAAAAGAATCTGTTACAACGCTGCATTGCTGGCTGTAACTGAATCAATCATTTATAGGATTTCAGCAGAATGGGGATAAATTAATGGCACATGAAAAGCAATTTTTCCGATGTCAGTTTTTACAGGAGTTCAGGGTGTTCCAGGGCATCTCAGGAAAGCCGCTGAGTCCCATGATGAATGGCAAGTCAAAATAAAGTTGGTTTGTATGTGTTCTAACTACAAATATATCATGGTTGAAGTGGTTCGAGATGAAAGCAAGATCAGCAAGTACCTCTGTCTCAATCTGAATCTTAATCATTACAGGTCCATAGCAGAAACATGCCCATGATTCAGTACAAATTGGCAATCTTACTGAGAGAGGCCACAGCTGTGATTGGTGTAGATATGTTACATTGGTGTAATAAGGGATGAAGTTGGGGTTAAAGCACATTGATGGGACACAAGAAGAGATTTACTATTCACCTCATTTATGCTCTACCTGACCTGGTTGAGGTGGGGATGGGTGGGTGGTGACCATAATTGATTAAATGATCTATTTTTGATAGGTTAATTGGCCATTATAAATTGTCCCTGGTATAGGTAGGTGGTAGGGAAATATAGGGACAGGTGGGGATGTGGTAGGAATATGGAATTAGTGTATGATTAGTATAAATGGGTGGTTGATGGTCGGCACAGACTCGGTGGGCCGAAGGGCTTGTTTCAGTGCTGTATCTCTAAACTAAACTAAACTAAACTATTTCCTAGCATTTTCAAAAGCAGCAGAATTCATTGAAAATTTTTTTAAAATAAAGCTTTATGTGTTCACAAGTATTCAATTCTACTCACAATCCAGACCTGAGCCCAGCACTTCCAATCCCACTTTTTTTCCCTTTTTTTCCTTTTTTCCTTAGCCCTCCTAGGTCCCTCTCTCCTATCATCATACCTCTTTTCATTTCTCCCCTTTTGGGTACTCTGTCTTCCCAAATGCCTACCCCAACCCATCAGCACTCCTTGACCTTCCAACTCTCCGACCATCACACCAGGCTTATCTCCCTCTTAGATAAACCTACAGCTTCCTTCTGTGCCTCCCTTGGCTCCTTGGATGGGTTAATCAAGGCACTTGTCACGCAGTTGTATCCAGAGAATCACCTGCAATGGTTTCTCTTCTTGCTCCTGCACTGTTATCTCTCATGTCCCCCAAGAATCTAGCCGTGGCCCCCTCCCATTTCTCATCTACATGCTGCTCCTTGGCGACATCATCTGTAAACATAACATAATGTCAGGTTCCACATGTACACTGACAACTCTCAGGAACTGTGCCTCAACAGCACCTCTCTCGATTCCATCACTGTTTGATTTGGCAGACTGCTTGTCAACATCCAGTACTGGATGAGTAGACATTTCCTCCAGCTAAATATTTGAAAGACTGAAGCTACTGTCTCCAGCTCCCTTGCAAATTCCGCTCCATAGCCACTGACTCCATCCCTCTCCCTGGTTTCTGGAGTGACTGAACCAGACTATTCATAAGAACATAAGAAATAGGAGTAGGAGTTGGCCATTTGGCCCCTCGAGCCTACTCCGCCATTCAATAAGATCATGGTTGATCTGATTGTGACCTTAAGTCCACTTTCTTTCTGCCTCCCCCCCATAATCCTTGCAACCTTGGTGTTCTACTTGACTCCGAGATAAGCTTTGGATCACATGTCTGCTCCATCACCAAGAGCAGCTCCATAAATGTGCCTGTTTCAGGCCCTTGCTTAGTTTATCTGCTGCTGAAACACTCATCTGTGCCTTTGTTACCTCTAGATTTGACTACTATAATGCCCTCCTTACCAGTCTCCCATTTTCTGCCCCTCATAAGCTTGATCTCATTGAAAGATCTGCTGCCTGCAAGCTAACTCAAGCCAAGTGCAGCTCACCCCTGAGCTTGCTGACCTCCACTGCCTCCTGGTCTAGCAAAGACTTTTAGAATTCTCTTCCTTGTTTTCAAAACCCTCTATGGCCTCACCTCTCCCTATCTCTGTCACCTCCTCCAGACCTACAACCCTCCAAATCTCTGAGCACCTCCAATTCTGGCCTCTTGCATGTTCCAATTTTCATTGGAAACCATTTGTCACCGTGCCTTCAGCTGCCTAGGCCCTAAGCTCTGGAATTCCCTCCCTAAACCTCTCCAACTCTCTACCTCTCTTTCTTCCTTAAGGACACTCTTTAAAACCTTGTTCTTTGACCAAGTTTTTGGCCATCTGCTCTAATATCTTTTTGGATGGCTCGGTGTCAAATCTTGTTTGATAACGCTCCTGTGAAGCACCGTGGACACTTTACTACATTAAAGATGCTATATAAATGCAATTTGTTACTGTTGTTGTTATACATATGTAAAAGATGAATGGTGTCCTAACTTTTGTCAGTATAAGAAAAATATATGATGTAGCACAAACCTACTAAAACTAAATAATCTAAAGCTGACTAAATGTGCAGAAAACAATCATCTAGTGCAGAACATTATTAGTACACTAACCTTTTCTTCAGCTGGACTATTGCTATGATTTCATTAAATTGGACACAGATGTTTGAATAGACACTTAATGGAATCTTAGATTGAACTGATGCCAGTCAGCCTGTTAAAGACAAGAGTACAATTTCTAATACACATTTGCATGAAAAAAAACCAGTTCGGAATTGTCAGAAAAGATTTAAGGTTTGAATTTCTTTGCTGATTAGAAAATAAATTACGTAACAGGAACTTAGCCTTAAAGCGGTAAAAAGCACAAAGCCCAATTGTGCTCCCACTGCCCACTCACACATATTCACATTAAAATGAAAAGTGATTCTGACAAATGAGCAGCTTGAGTACTGCTGAAAATAGAGACATGTTGTCGAAGCTTTTCGTCTTGCACTCATCAGGACAATCGCAAGAATAACCAATGTAAGGGAAAACAACAACTTATACTGCATGAGAAGAGAGTGCTGATTGTTTGGCAAGTGAATTCTGATTGATAGAGGCGTGTGGCGCATTTGTGTGTACTGGAAGCTATATATATTAATACACAGGGCCCTGTTCTTTGCAGACAGAAAGAATATGTACAAACATTGTGCCTGTTTCAGCTGAACAAAATAATTGACAGCCTTCGCTGGTTCATTCCTCAGGGCAATGCCTTGACCAATCAGAGTCAAGCTGCCTGGTTTAAATTTTAAACAAAGCTTGGCAGTATAAGTTGTTGCTTTCCCTTATATTGGTTATTCTTGCGATTAGAATTACTGCCCCCATTGAAATAATTAGAAAACAATTCATTGGCAGAGGAATTTTACTCTGACATGTTAATCAGCTCATTAAAAACATCACTGTGCCTCCTAGGGTCAATCATTAGGTCAGTGTGGGAAGTACTAGTGTTTAATTAAATCTCATCTTCCATGGGGTGAGGTAACATATTTGTTTAAAATGTTTTGCTTAAAATGAAACTTACACCTTTTTCTAATTTGCATAACACTAATTATGACTTCAACTGGAGTTATATACTTTCACCCCATTTCCCTAGGTCTCCAAAGTCCCCACTAGACTTTCTCCTGCTCATTGCCCATTTATCAGGCATGACACCGTGGTCAGTCATTGAAAATTGTCCCCATTATATCCAAGCATCACAATATACAGATGGAATGCACAGTTTATTCAGAAGATTGGTTTTCGAACCTGTTTCCAACTAGTAGACATCTCTGTTGTCACCAGACCAATCTTGTTTCTATCTCTATAACCTCCCTTTGACCTATACCCACCCAAGATCTTTGCACTCTTCCAATCCTGATGTCTTGTGCACCCCTGACTTCCTTTGCTTCATTTAAAGTTGAATTTGATCCAATTCTTGCAGGAGAGACTATGCCTCAGGAGTAAGCTGAGTTTAGATTCAGCCCACCCTTTTGTGTATGACAGTGCCCACTCACACTCATTCACATTAAAATGTTGTCTGCACCTCTTAGAGTTAAGCAGAGGAAAAAGAGTCGAACTTGGAAATGCAATAGATGATGAATAAAATACTATGGAGCACCAGAAAAGGCTGACCTTTGGCAGTGTGTCTTCAAAGTAATCTCTGTGGGATCTATTAGATAAGAGCTAATTTAGCTGAGTCCTTTTATCTTTGAGAGAGGCTAAAATGCAAGAATTTTTGTAGCTGACTTTATACAAATCAAGAGATTATTGTTCCAATTCCTGTCCTGTTGTTCACAGCTCCATAAATCTTATTGGTCATTCAGTTCAAGCTGTTACTGGGAAGAAGAAATATTCTTCTTCCCAGTAACAACTTGAACGGAATGACCAATAAGATCTTTAAGGGGGAGATGTTTCAGGTACAGGCTAGGTACATTCTAACAAGAGCAAAAGTTAGGGAAACCAAAGCCAGGGCTCCTTGGATGACAAGGGAGATAGATATGATGAAACAAAAAGTGGGTATGTGATGCATGTCAGGTGAATTCTTCAAGCGAGAAACAGGTCAAATGCAATAAGTTGTGAGTGGCAGTGAAGAGGAAAATAAGACTGGCAAAGAGAGAATATGAGAATAGAATGGCAGTCAACATAAAAGGGAACCCAAAAATCTTCTACCAGCATGAAAATAGTAAGTGGGTAGTAAGAGGCAAGGTGGGGCCTATTCAGGACAAAGAGGGTGATATGTGCTCAGAGGTGCAGGGCAAGTCTAGAATACCTAATGAGTACTTTTTATCAGTATTTACTAAGGAAGAGGATACCGACAAAATAGCAATAGAAGCGGAGAAGGTGGAGGTAATGGATGGGGTGAAAATTGATAGGCAGGATGTACTGGAAAGGCTGGCTATGCTTAAGAGTGGATCTGGATGGATGGCTTTCATCCCAGGTTTCTAAGGGAAGTGGGGGTGGAGATGGAAATAGTGAAAGGGCTTGCCAAAATCTTCCAACCTTCCCCAGATATGGGGGACGTGCCAGTGGATTGGAGAGTGGCAAATGTGACTCCCTTGTTCAAGAAAGGGTGTAAGGACATTCCTAGTAATTACAGGCCAATCAGTTTAACATCAGTGGTGGGTAAAGTTTCAGAAACAATAGTCAGGGGGAAAAACAGGCACTTGGAGAGGAGACCGAGGGGTGACTTAATTGAGGTATACAAAGTTATGAGGGGCCTAGATAGAGTTGACAGGAAGGATCTCCTTCCCCTAGCGGAGAGATCAATTACCAGGGGGCATAGATTTAAGGTGATCGGTAGAAGTATTGGAGGAGACATGAGGAAAAACCTTTTCACCCAGAGGTTGGTGTGTGTCTGGAGTTCACTGCCAGGAATGGCGGTGGAGGTAAAAACCTTCAATTCTTTTAAAAGGTACCTGGACATGCTCCTGAAGTGCTGTAACCTGCAAGGCTATGGACCACGTGCTGGAAGGTGAGATTAGATTGGGCGGCTAGTTTTTTCGGCTGGCACGGACACAACTGGCTGAATGGCCTCCTTCTGTGCTGTAATTTCTCTATGGTTTGAGTTAATTAAGGAGAGCCAGCAAGGATTTGTGAAAGGCAGACCGTGTTTGACTAACCTAATTGAATTTTTTGATTAAGTAACAGAGAAAGTCAATGAGGGGAATGTGGTGGATCTTGTCTATATAGATTTTTAAAAAACGTTTGACAAAGTACCACATAAAAGGCTGGTTAACAAAATTGAGGCTCATGGAATAGGAAGGTCAGTCTCAGCTTGGATAAAAAATTGGCTTGGACAAAAAACAGCGAGTCATGGTAAATGGTTGTTTTTCAGACTGGTGGATGAAGACAGTGGTGTTCCCCAAGTGTCAGTGCTAGGAATACAGCTTTTTATGATTTATTTTTTACGGATGGTGGGGGTGGGGAGGGGGGTTGGAGAGATCTAGTGGATGACTTCCATTTTTCACCTCTCAACAATAGTCCCTGAGTGTTTTAGAGGTCAAATAAACAGACAAATGACAGGTTTCCTCACAGGATTAAAAGAAAGATAATTTATTTATTACACAATACCCAAACGCAACATGAAGTCCTGTGACATTGATCACAAGTCGTGGGAGTCAGTTGCCAGTGATCGCCAGAGCTGGCGGGCAGCCATAAAGGCGGGGCTAAAGTGTGGCGAGTCAAAGAGACTTAGCAGTTGGCAGGAAAAAAGACAGAAGTGCAAGGGGAGAGCCAACTGTGTAACAGCCCCGACAACCAATTTTATCTGCAGCACCTGTGGAAGAGTCTGTCACTCTAGACTTGGCCTTTATAGCCAATCCAGGCACTGCTTCACAAACCACTGACCATCTCCAGGCGCTTACCCATTGTCTCTCAAGACAAGGAGGCCAAAGAAGAAGAAGAAGAGACCCAAAATATATTCACAACCTCACCCACTCACACATGCACACATATGCACACACACAAGAGATAGAGATTAGAGGATAGCATGCATTTAAGATTGATTATTGTAAAAAAAAAGTTCACTTTGAAACTCTCTTGGTTTTCCGGAAGGATTATTAAACAGCGGTGCAGGCCTGGTGTTCCTTTTCTTGGTTCACTAGAGTATTGCACACTCCTCTGGTTAATATTCAGTCAAAGTCGACGACGAGAATCCTGTTAAAATTTCTCAGGTAATGGGCTTTCAAGGTCACCTTGCAGTCTCTCCCTCTATAATTTAAAGATGTTACATGCAAGGTCTTCTTGGCTGGAATGAATCTCCCAGCTTTCTGGCTGGCTGGCTTTCTGTCAGGGATCAGCAACCTATCCGTACACGAACACCAGTGTCTGTGACAAAACATTTTGAGCTCTGTGGCTGGTAATTTCAGAGATGAGAAATTTCACATTGATGACTTCTTTCCAACCAGGCTGGCTTTTAAAAATAATCAAAACTGTCAGTTGCACAGCTGATAGGTGCTGAGAGCAGTACAGCACTTCCGAATTTTGGACAGCTTCAGGGTCTTATGGGGGCTTTTCATAAAAGGAACGTGCCAGAAATCCACGAAGGTATCCGAAGTTTGGAAGTGCTGTTCTGCTCTTAGTACCAGTCAGAAATTCAACTGACAGTTTTGATTCCTTTTAAAAGAGGGAGAGAGAGAGAGGGACAGAGGGAGAGGGGGGGGGGGGGGGAACAGAGAGAGGGAGAGAGGTACAGAGAGAGAGAGGGGACAGAGAGAGAGAGGGGACAGAGAGAGAGGGAGGACAGAGAGAGAGAGTAAAAGGGAGGACAGAGAGAGAGAGAGGTTGACAGAGAGAGAGAGGGGTCAGACAGAGAGAGGGGACAGAGAGAGGGGGGGGACACAGAGATGGGGACATAGAGAGGGGGGAGCAGAGAGAGAGAGCGGGACAGAAAGGGGGGAGATGGAGAGAGAGTGGGTGGGACAGAGAGAAAAGGATAGAGTGAGAGAGAGGGGGACACAGAGAGGGGACATAGAGAGGGGGGAACAGAGAGAGAAAAGAGGAAAGAGAGAGCGGGGATGACACGAAGAGGGGACAACACAGATGGAGGACGACACAGTGGGGGGAATGACACAGGGAGGGGCGAAACTACATCTTGTCTGTAGTAAAAGTGTGTCCATTTTTTGGAGTTTAGTTCATCAGTTCATTTTTATAGTTCATAATTGCTCCAATTCACTTTAGTTCATATTGGTTCCTTGCATGGGAACGACAATATAAATGACTTGGATATTGGAATATAAAGTAAAATTTAAAATTTGCCCTTCATATCAAACTTGAAGGTATAGCAAACAGTGAGGGTAATACCAATTGACTGCAACAGGATATAGATAAGTTAGCAGAATGGGCAGATGGGTGGCAGATGGAATTTAATAGAGAAGTGTGAGGTGATGCGTTTTGGCAGAAGGATTAGGGAGAGGCAATATAGATGTAATAGCACAGTTTTAAAGAGAGTGGAGGGACAGAAGAACCTCGGGATTCATGTGCATAGATCTTTGAAGGTGGCAGGACATATTGAGAGAGTAGTTAGGAAAGTGTATGGGATCTTGGGCTTCATAAATAGAGGTATTGAGTACAAAAGCAGAGAAATTATGGTGAACCATTATAAAGCTCTGGTTAAGCCCCAGCTGGAGTTTTGTCCAGTTCTGGTCACCACACTTTAGGAAGGATGTGAGGGTGCTTGGGAGGGTGCAGAGGAGATTTACCAGAATGGTTCCAGGGATGAGGGATTTTAACTACAAGGTTAGGTTGGAGAAGTTGGGGTTGTTCTCCTTGGAGCAAAGGAGGTTGCGGGGATATTTGATAGAGGTGTACAAAATTATGGTAGGTTTAGATAAGGTAGGCAAAGAAAAGCTGTTCCCATTAGCTGATGATACAAGAACTAGAGGACACAGATTTAAGGTTTTGGGCAAGAGATGCAGGGAGAATGTGAGGAAGAACTTTTTTACGCAGCAAGTGGTAATGACCTGGAACTCGGTGCCTATGAGGTTGGTGGAAGCAGAGACAATCAATGATTTCAAAAAGATATTGGATGGACAATTGAGGGAAATAAATTGCAGGGTTACAGGGATAGAGTGGGGAAATGGGACTGACTGGATTGTTCTACAGAGAGCTGGCATGGACTCGATGGGCCAAATGGCCCTTCTTCTGTGCCGTAATGACACTATGACTCTAAGATTTATGAAGCTATTGGCCGAGTTTTTATTAAGTCCCTTTTATGCTAGTACTTTTTCTATTATTGGGAAATTTAGGGGATGGTAAAAACAAACCATAATTTACTTATTTAATATAACCAGACAAGGACACAATTATTAGCCAAAAGATTATTTCTCACTCCAGGCTTCTTTTATTTTTATACCAAGGGACAAATCTGACGTTTTCTGCATTTAGTACAAACACTACCAAATCAGGTTCACCAGATGATACCTGGAGATCTGTATACAATGAACTTCAGGTAACAAGAGTGCCTAGGACCGAGTCTTACAAGGCAGGAAATGCAACATGTTACACATTTCTCATTGCCCCCCCCCCCCCCCCCCCCACTCACATAGGATTTCCACCTTCCATATATGCCCTGTACAATCTACAGCAAATGATTTTAGAGTAGTTTTGGACTGGTCCCTGGTAGGCACACGTCCAATGTGCAGCTAGTCATGAAACCATCAACCTTAATCCATCTTTCAGATGAGACGTTCAGACAAGGCCCCTTCTGCCCACTTGGATGGATGTAAAATATCCCACGATACTATTTGATTGCGAGCAGAGGAGTTTTCCTGGTGTCTGAGCCAATATTTATCCTTCAACCAAAATCGCTAAAACACATTATCTGGTTATTATCTCATTGCTGTTTGTGAGATCTTGCTGTGCACAAATTGGCTGCTGAGTTTCCGACCTTACAACAGTGACTACACTTCAAAAGTACTTTGCTGGCTGTACATGTGAACATACATACGAATTAGGATCAGGAGTAGACCATTCAGCCCCTCCATCCTGCTCTGCCATTTGATAAAATCATGGATGATGCGAATATGGCCACAACTCCACTTTCCTGTCTGCCGCCCTCCCATATGAATCCTTGTCTATTAAGAATCTATCTAACTCAGCCTTGAATATATTCAATGACCCAGCCTCTACTGCTCTCTGAGGAAGCAAATTCCACGACCCTCTGAGAGAAAAAAATTCTTCTCATCTCTGTCTTAAATGGGCGACCCCTTATTTTAAACAGTGTCCCCTAGCTCTGGTCTCGCCCATAAGTGGAAAAATCCTTCCAGCAACACGCTGTCAAGTCCCCTCAGGATCTTATATGTTTCAATAAGATCACCTCTGATACTTCTAAACTCCAATGAGTATAGGCCCAACCTGTTCAACCTTTCTCATAAAATAACCCTTTCATCCCAGGAATCAGTTGAGTGAACCTTCTCTGAACTGCTTCTAATGCAATTTTATCCTTTCTTAAGTAAGGAGAACAAAACAGTACACAGTACTCGAGATGTGGTTTCACCAAGGCCCCGTACAACTGTAGCAAAACGTCCTTATTTTTATAAAAGCAAAATACTGCGGATGCTGGAAATCTGAAATAAAAACAAGAAATGCTGGAAAGTTCTGAAGAAGGGTCACTGACCTGAAATGTTAACTCTGCTTCTCTCACTACAGATGCTGCCAGACCTGCTGAGTATTTCCAGCATTTCTTGTTTTTATTCCTTATTTTTATATTCTTTGCCTCTTGTAATAAATGACAACATTCCATTTGCCTTCCTAATCACTTGCTGTACCTGCATACTAACCATTTGTGATTCATGTAACAAGACATCCAGATCCCTCTGTATCACAGAGTTCTGCAGTCTCTCCATTTAAATAATATTCTGCTTTTACATTCTTCCTGTCAAAGTGGGCAAGTTCACATTTTCCCACATTATACTCCATCTGCCAAATTTTTGCCCACTCACATAACCTATCTATATCCCTTTATAGACTCTTTATGTCCTCTTGGCAATTTATCTTCCTAGCTATCTTTGTGTCATCTGTAAATTTAGCAACCAATCAACCCTTCATCCAAGTCATTGATGTAGATTGTAAATTGTTGAGGCCCCAGCACTGATCTCTGTGGCACTCCACTGGTCAGATCCAGCCAACCTAAAAATGACCCATTTATTCCCACTCTCTGCTTCCTGTTAGCTAACCATTCCTCTATCCATGTTACCCCCTACCCCAAAAATTCTTATTTTGTGTTGTAACCTTTGATGTGGCACCTTATCAAATGCCTTTTGGAAATCCAAGTACACCACATCTACAGATTCCCCTTTATCCACGTTGCTTGTTACTTCCTCAAAGAACTCTAAGCAATTAGTCAAACATGATTTCCCTTTCACAAAACTATGTTAACTCTGCCTGATCACATTATGATTTTCTAAATATCCTGCTATAACCTCCTTTATAATGGATTCTAGCATTTTCCCTGTGACGGATGTTAGGCTAACTGGCCTACAGCTTCCTGCTTTCTGTCTCTCTCCATTCTTGAATAGAGGTATTACATTAGTTATTTTCCAATCCACTGGGACCTTTCTAGAATCTAGGGAATTTTGGAAGATCACCACTAATGCATCTATTATCTCTGCAGCTACTTATTTTAAGACCGTAGGATGCAGGCCATCAGGTCCTGGGGACTTTAGCTCTAATAGTTTTCCCAGTATCTTTTCCAAGGTGATTGTGATTGTGATGTTCTTCCCTTTATTTTATCTCTTGTCTTTCAAGTATCTTTGGGATGTTTTTGTGTTTTCTACAGTGAAGACCGAAACAAAATAACTGTTCAACACTTCTGCCATTTCCTTGTTACCTATTATTAATTCCCCAGACTCTCTCACTCGAGGACCAACACTCACTTGAGTTGCTCTTTTCCTTTTAAATACTTGTAGAAACTTACTATATTTTTATTTTTCTAGCTAGCTTTCTCTCATGCATCTAATTTCTCTCATTATTTTTCAGCCATTCTTTTCTGTTTTTAAAAATCGGTCCAATCTTCTGATTTACCACGAATCTTCACAGAATTGTACACTTTTTCTTTCAATTTGATACTATCTTTAACTTCCTTAGTTAGCCACAGATGGTGCATCCTTCCCCCAGAGTCTTTCTTTCTTTCTTTGCAGAGAGATATGAAATATCTCCTTAAATGTCTGCCACTGCTTCTCTACTGTCCTACTCTTTAACCTAATTTCCCAGTGCACTTTGGCCAACTCTGTCTTCATACCCTTGTAATTGCCTTTATTTAAATCTAAAACACTTGTCTTAGACACACATTTCTTGCCCTCAAACTGAATATGAAATTCTATCATGTTATGATCACTGTTGCCTAGAGGCTCCTTGACAATGAGGTTATTAATTAATCCTGTCTCATTGCACATTACAAGGCCTAGAATGGCCTGCTCTGTGGTTGGCACTAGAATGAAAGGGTGCTGAATAGACTCTATAACCTTATCTTCCAGTCTACCTTTGACAATCTGATTAGTCCAATCTATATGTAGATTAAAATAAACCATGATTATTGCAGTACCTGTCCCACAAGTCCCCATTTTTTCTTCCTGTATACTCTGTCCGACAGTGTAGCTAAAGTGTAAAGTGCTTTTGGGTGAACTGAGATTGTGAAAGGCACTATTTAAATGCAATTTCTTTCTTTTTTCTTTTGCTAAGGGATGTCGCCGGGACTGTACAAATGGGGAATGGAAAGGTCACACTGCTGCAGTAGGCAGTATTATTCTGAGGTTGAGGTTAAGAGATTGTTGACAAAACTGGGGGAAGTCTTATTCTCCATTTAACCAATACTTGTACCTGATCTGGGGTGTTGGATTTTGATTGTGAGTGACAAGAGTGGAGGAATAGTTTTGTTTCCTAGCAAGTTGAGGAATGGTTAGTTTGGGTGAACGTGGAGATATAGCCATGTGTGTGCAGTGTACGCAAATGCAAACATTTTGGTATCCCTTGGAGTGGCAAAGCAGCTGTTGGAGTGCAAGCTCATGCAGTAGCTATTGATTTGCTGCCCACACATTCAGGTGGGAAATCACCGCTCTCCATTCACGATATTCTTTTCCCTACTGGTCCTTCTGCAGCTCATAGATGATGCAGCAGTTTCCTGACAGGGCATGTGGGAATTCCCAGTCTTACAATAATCAGGGACTCCTGCTGGCAGCAGAGTCAATTGTTCCAGAAGTGGGAGCAATGGGGTCAGAACTAGGGTGCTAGCTGCAATCAGGATTAGCTGTGTGCATCAGCCATGTCTTTATTTAAATCTAAAGCACTTGTCTTAGACACACATTTCTTGCCCTCAAAATGAATATGAAATTCTATCATGTTATGATCATTGTTGCCTAGAGACTCCTTTACAATGAGGTTATTAATTAATCCTGTCTCATTGCTCAGTGAGTCAGAAGGTTGTGGAGTCAAACCCCACTCCAGAGACTTGAGCACAAAGTCTAGGCTAACACTTACAGCGCAGCACTGAGGGAGTGCTACATTGTCAGAGATACTGTCCTTTGGATACGGTGTCAAACTGAGGACCCATCTGCCCTCTCAGATGGATGTAAAAGACCCCATGGTACTATTTTGAAAAAGGGCAGGAAAGTTAGCCTGGTGTCCTGACCAATATTCCTCCTTTAACATCACTAAAGCAGATCATGTGCTGATTATCTCATTGCCAGTTGTGGGACCTTGCTGTGCACAAATGGGCTGCCACATTTCCCGCATTACAACAGCGACTGCATTTCATTGGCTGTAATGAAATGTGCTAGATGAATGCAAGTTCTTTCTGTTTCTTATTACAGTGCTATTGTGAACTGGAAAAGGGCAGCGGGGGTGTGCGGTGGGGGAAGAATGTTTCTGTGAACTGTTAGAGGTGGAGAGTGTTTGTGTGAACTGAGGGGCAGCGAATAAAGAGAGATAGAGTTAGCTCGATGAAGGGGGGGAAGAAGAGTGTATCCCTGAAGGGGAAATGGAAACACCCCCATGAAGAGGAAAGTGACTATTGAGGCAGCCTTTGTGGAAGTGACCATTTGGTTGGTCTACAGATTCAAATCTATCAATTGTGAAGTAAAGATTTGTTTAAAATTAACCAGATTCACCTGTTCTAATGTAAAATTATTACATTTTCCATGAACCATTCCCCCATCTCACCTTGCTTCAAAACCCCACTGCCCCAATAAATGTGGCCAGTGGATGTTGAGGTAGTGGGATAACATTTGAATAGATTGTGGATCATCCTACATTTGCTGTCTAAGTCCATGAATGAATGGAATACTTTTCGAGCACTGAGTAAGTACCAATTAATGGGATGTTTTGCCCTCAGTACTCAAGCCCAGTAGCCACTTGGTTGAGACTATTCAAGATCGACAGGATAGAATGAGAGAGTGAATTCATTCCATCAGTCTGGACTGGATTCAAACCCAGGTCACAAATGTAAAATGTCAATGTTCTAACCCACTGAATTACCTTGTGTCCTTGGATCGCATAATCTGGCACATGTAAATTTCTGTTTTGTTACATTGCTGGCCTATATCTATACAAGGCAATAATCCAAATAAGGTAGGGTCAGGTGAATTCATCAATCACAAGAGCAAAGCTCAGTCTTGTAACTGCCAGCTGAACCTGTCTCATACTGATCATTTGTTACTATTTTTTAATGATAGAAAATGGTGAATTATCATTGCGGTGTGTTCTATTTTCTTCTTTCTTTTCCCTCTGGAAGGCGGTGATGAAAAATGGGCTATGATTCCACAGGCATCTGGTATCTCATTCAAGGAGCTATGCTTCTTCTGTGAGCCCTAGTTAGTAACTTGCAGCAACCTATTCAATTAGGAAGACATTGCAACCAAGCTCAATCCACAGATGCTCGAGCATTAGCTAGCATTCAGGAGATAAGGTACTGCGAATGCTATTTTTGTCCCTCCCTAGTCCAGGATGGTGAGGCAAACTGTAACACTCCTACTGCCACCAGAGCTAAGATTGGTTAACTCAGTTCAGACTATTCATACTAGGTATTGAACCTGAGTCCTTGCTAGTCTATCTGGCTAAGTACCACACCATGGAATCTATTTACCCAAAAAGCCAATGGAACAGCTTCCAATATTGCTCATGGGTGATCTACAGACAACTTTCTCTTTAACAATGGTACTTGGTAGTTTTGCTACTCTATATATCTCTCGAATTCCATTCATGACTGACCTGGCTGAGGGATACCATCAGAGCTCATGTTCAGTTGTTTAAAACTCTTCTCTCTCCTACTCTTCTGTGCAGTGAGAGAAGGTGGGGGCTATCTCAATATTCACATCAAGTGAAAGGATGCAACTATGGACCTATTGTTTTGATAGATCTTTGCTCCTTCAGCTTTTCTCTTTCTTGGAAGTAGCTTGTGAGCAGAAAGGAGATTGCTAGTGTGTGATTCACCTATCCACAGCCTGGGAGAGAAGGCCAATTGTCATACTATTGGTCTTAGGATAGGAAGAAAAAACACCTAACACACCAAGATTGGCATCAAACCTGGGACGTTCTCTGACTCAGTACCAAACTGGACAAGTGCACATGCTAACCAAGCCATCAGAGGAAACTTAGAATCATTGGCTTGAATGTCTTTTTCCTTGGAACAAATTACAGGAAGATGCCATCTTTGGTAAATATTATAACCACTTTCAATGAATACTAATTCCACCAGAACAGACTACAGGAAAATGAAAGGGTGCATTTGGGAGATGAAAGTCTTCTCTCTCTGCCACGAGGGATTTATGGAAACAAATTTGAGAGCAAGCTCAATAAGACTTTTTGTCACCAATTTCTTCCCTACTCTCCTCTCCGGAACATGTTGACTCCTCCACCAATGTTTCCACAGGCATCTTATGCCCTCTGATTCCTTGTCCAAGTGACCACTATTCACATGAAAGCCATCACAGAGAGTGCCCACTATGTTACTGTGGGAGGCTTCAGAGCCAGGCCCAATCAAGTTCTCACTCATTCCCAAAAAGGGTTATTGGAGAGCAAACAGGAAACGTGCAAATTCCGTCTCCTAATCTCGAAGCTTTGACCAATCATAATGGCCTGTTACTGCCATTGCCTGAGATCAGCTAACCCAGTACAGACCAGGGATTGAAGCTGGGATCTTTCTGACCTGTATGGTTCAGTACCACATCTGGTAGTTCATTTACCAACTAAGCAATGTGGGGAGATCCAGATTAAAATTTTTCGAATGTTCTGGTTTTATACATAAAATATCAGAGCTCATTCTCTTTATGAACTCTTTTCCCAATGAAGACAGATAATCTGCTGTCAGATTAGGACAGTTCCAATAAGTACAATGCCCTACCGCTTACAGATACAATTGGGTTAAGACTCTGTCTTAATGAAGTTTTTCCCCAGCAGAGAGATAACAATCAACTATAACACACCAAGAAACTAATGCACCTTCCATTAATGAATGAAATGTCATATTTGTACTGCCAATGTGCAAAGGTATGACCAGGGAAATACATTATGTATAGGTCCAGATTCTATGATACAGTGCACCATGTAGCAACTATGCAGTAGGCAAAAAGAAACCACCGAATTGGGACAGCAGACTTACATGCCCATTTCCTCCTGAGCTTCAAACCTTTGGCTGTTGCTGTAAAGCTGGAAGTATTTGCATAAAGCTTTTCAAAATGTTCATATATTTAATTACCAACTCCCTAGTCAAGCAAGATACAGGATTGGCAAGACACATTGTTGCCTGTTATATCTGCCAATGTGTTTCTTCTGTTTACCAACACTTGAAAAAATTTTCTGTCTCTGTCCTTTTCTTGAATATAATAATTTCCACAGTTTAAATCTGACTCTCATTTTAAAGTGTGTCGGTGAGCAAAGAGGCACCTATGTTGATCATAAGGCCAGCTGGTAACTTCCTCCGCATTCAGAAGATTGGGGAAAGGGCATTTCTAATTAAAATTAAAGTAGCAGTGTGCCTGAGAAACCTAGTGACAGATTAAACAGATAACATGCCATATGCAGTAATTACTGATCTTGTGCTCAATGATTTCTTGCAGGAATAGTAGGATGCATAAAGATAAGTAATTTTTTATTCCAATATTAATCTACTTTATAGCAATCGAGGATCTCTGATATTTCAGATATAAATCAGCAACAATCCAGGAGTGAGCCTTTACTGAGTTTATTGGCAAATAATATTCAGTTGAATAAGGGAAATGTATTTTATTTTTGGAAAATTGCATTAAAAGAGAATATTTAGTTGAATTGATACGCAATCCTAAATATTATAAAGGGAGATTTCTGTGCACTTAACTAGCACCGATATGTCTTGTCTTGCTCCTGTGGTTATGCTTTAAAATGTCTGGACAAATATAGCCTGGCAAAAGACTCCCATGTAGAATACCGTTTAGCGATATGGTGAGTGGAAACAATGGACACTGAAGTAGTGATAAATTCCCACTAATTAGTTTTATTCGCTTTACTCATGCTTACAAGGATGTTGTTCACTGTAACAATTTTTACCCTTGATGCGATCCAAGTTCAAGCAAGAGTTAAAAATTCAGTGTTCCATATCCAGTAGGCTTTTCTAGTACCTCTCAGGCTACTAGAGAAAATACAAGAGCTTGTTGTCTAGTAGGTTGGGCAATGTTACGTCACAGTTTTAAAATTCTCATCTTTGTTTCCAAATCCCTCCAAGGCCTTGCTCCTCACTCTCTCTGTAACCTAATCCAGCCCAACAAATCTTCAAGATAACTGCGCTCCTCCAATTGCATAGCGTGCAAGAGCAAGGAAGTTATGTTGAACTTATATAAGACACTAGTTCAGCCTCAGCTGGAGCACTGCATCCAGTTCTGGGTGCCGCACGTCAGGAAAGATGTGAGGGCATTGGAGAAAGTACAGAAAAGATTCATGAGAATGGTTCCAGGGAGGAGGAACTTCAGTTATGAAGTTAGATTGTAGAAGTTAGGGTTCTGATGAAGGGTCACTGACCTGAAACATTAACTCTGCTTTGCTCTCCATAGATGCTGCCAGACCTGCTGAGTATTTCCAGCATTTCCTGTTTTTATTTTTGATTTCCAGCACCTGCAGCATTTTGCTTTTATATTATTGTAGAAGTTAGGACTGTTTTCCTTGGAGAAGAGAAGGCTGAGAGGAGATTTGATAGAGGTATTCAAAATCATGAGGGATATGGACAGAGTAGATAGAGAGAAACTGTTCCCATTCTTGAAAGGATCGAGAACGAGAGGGCACAGATTTAAAGTAATGGCTAAGAGAAACAAAAGTGACATGAGGAAAAACTTTTTCATGCAGTGAGTGGTTAAGATCTGGAATGCACTGCCTGAGAGTGTGGTGGAGGCAAGTTCAATTGAAACATTCGAAAGGGAATTAGACTGTTATATGAAAAGGAAGATATTCAGGGTTATGGGGAGAAGGCAGGGGAATGGCAATAAGTGAATTGCTGTTTTGGAGAGACGGTGCAGACATAATGGGCTGAATGACCTCCTTCTGTGCTGTAACAATTCTGTGATTCTGTGAATTCTAGCCTCTTGCGTATCCCAATTTTAATTGCTCAACCATTGTTGGTTTTGCCTTCAGTTCCCTAGGCACAAAGCTCCAGAATTTCCTCCTGAAACCTTTCTGTCTCATTTTCAACCATTAAGACAATCCTTAAAACTAACTTCTTTGACCAAGCTTTTGGTCATTGGCCCTAATAGTTCCTCGTGTGGCTCGGTTTAATAATGCTCCTGTGAAGCACCTTGGGACATGTTACAGCATTAAATGTGCTATATAAATGCAAGATTTTTGTTGTTGCAGGTGACTCCTTGCATCTCAAACTTTTTTTCTTTTATTCTCTCTGCATTTTTATCAATCCACTCATGGCCCATTGCTCCTCTGAACCACTCTCTCCTGTTTGCCCTAAGTTTCAAACACATCTCTTCCACACTCCACCTTCATGCCTCCTCGTCCTGCTGAAATCAAGATTCATTGGACTGTTTTCAAGTCAAACGTTTTGTGTTATGTGACTCCAAACTGGACCTCCTTGCCTACCTTTGTTTTTCCTTCTTCCTTCCAACTACAGGCATGAACTCATTACAGCACCTTGATTCATCTTGACTTTTCACGTCTCCTTTTGTTCTTGGTGCTGTCCTGCACAATGGGGCTCTTAAAGAAATAGTCTGATTCACAGAAAAACACATCTTTGTTCAGTGTGATCTGTCCTTTTCCATTTCTACTGAGCCTTTATCCTCTTTTTCCATCCTTAGCTCTGGTGAATTTTAAATTGGTTCAATTGCTTCTGCCAAACACTTGCCTGAAATAAGCCAGGTAACATAACTGTTGTGTAGTACTCAACATTCATAATAATAATTTACAATAAGTGATAACTTCTACTTCGTCTGCAATGCTTCAGGCTGTTGCAGTTTCCTCAATTTTAACCAGAAGAGTTGCACTTTGCACATAAAAAATTAGTTTCAGAGGTTATGCTTATTTCTATCTTAAATGGGTAAGTGAATAGGAATAAAATGAATAGTCACCATCTCAATTTTTGTGTTTCAGAACAGGATACTCTAGAAATGTACCATAAAAGTAAACTGCACAAATCTAGAAGGGAATTTAAAGAAAGGAGACAGAGTTTGGGGACCAAATACTTCCAAAGTAAGGTATATAGGCCCTTATAAAGTTGGTTTCAAATCACACCTTCTTCTCAAGATTAATCTTTCTCTAAAGAATTGTTGGGCAGGAACTAGCTGCTGAATGATTTCCAGGTTCAACTTAACTTTCCACTGGCATTTTGCAACATACAGTTTGCCTAAGTCTGCTGACACAGTAAATTTAAATAAGGATTTGTCATAACACATTCTATGCCGAGTGATTTTTTTTAAATCCATCGGTTGGAAACCTGAATGAAACTTTAAAAAGAAATGGGAGACAAAAAAACTTATAAAATACCAATGCTAGCAACTAAACTGGCCACCACAGTTTGCATCTAAATACCCCACATGCCAGTGTATCGAGGTGGAGACGCAGGGCTGGTAACTCTCCAACCAGAGCAATGGCTTGAGAATTTTGAATGGGCTCCCCGTCTTGTGTTCATTATCAAGACATTAAGGGCAATCTTGGAACATTAACACTGGAGGAGACAAACAACTCAAAAGGTAATCATTGAGACCATTAAAACCGAGAGAGATTGAGAATTCTTAGACCTGATCTAATTAAGTCGCAAAAGAGAGAATACACAGGGCCATCATGTGACAAACTCTCCTTCTGTATGAAAATTTACAGTTCCTTCTCTCCACAGCAGACAAGCAACAGAGATTGATCAGTGCACGACCCAAGTGGAGTCTGTCTCTCTCACTCTCTCCAGGCCCTGTAAATTCAAATCCTGCCTGGTGGTTGCAAACATCCAAGTCTATCATTGTTGCAGATAGCGACCCTGGGAAGAAAATGTCCTTTAGGAAAGGAAATCTGCTGTCCTTACCTGGTCTGGCCTACATGTGACTCCAGACCCACAGCAATGTGGTTGACTATTACATGCCCTCTGAAATGGTCTAGCAAGCCACTCAGTTGTATCTAACCACTACAAAGTCAATAAAAAGGAATGAACCCGGACGGACCACCCGGCATCGACCTAGGCACCGGAAACGACAACGGCAAACCCAACCCTGTCAACCCTGCAAAGTCCTCCTTACTAACATCTGGGGGCTTGTGTCAAAGTTGGGAGAGCTGTCCCACAGACTAGTCATCAACATCCTGATATAGTCATACTCACGGAATCATACCTGATAGACTATGTCCCAGACTTTGCCATCACCATCCCCGGGTATGTCCTGTCCCACTGACAGGACAGACCCAGCAGAGGTGGCGGCACAGTGGTATACGGTAGGGAGAGAGTTGCCCTGGGAGTCCATCAGCCTACTCTCAATCATCAGTAAAGTGATGGAAGGTATCATCAACAGTGCCATCAAGCGGCACTTGCTTAGCAATGACCTGCTCAGTGACACTCAGTTTGGGTTCCGCCAGGGCCACTCAGCTCCTGACCTCATTACAGCTTTGGTTCAAACATGGACAAAAGAGCTGAACTCAAGAGGTGAGGTGAGAGTGACTGCCCTTGACATCAAGGCAGCATTTGACCGAGCATGGCATCAAGGAGCCCTAGCAAAACTGAGGTCAATGGGAATCAGGGGGAAAACCCTCCGCTGGTTGGAGTCATACCTAGCGCAAAGGAAGATGGTTGTCGTTGTTGGGGGTCAATCATCTGAGCTCCAGGACATCACTGCAGGAGTTCCTCAGCGTAGTGTCCTAGGCCCAAACATCTTCAGCTGCTTCATCAATGACCTTCCTTCAATCATAATGTCAGAAGTGGGGATGTTCGCTGATGATTGCACAATGTTCAGCACCATTTGTGACTCCTCAGATACTGAAGCAGTCCGTGTAGAAATGCAGCAAGACTTGAACAATATCCAGGCTTGGGCTGATAAGTGGCATGTAACATTCGCGCCACACAAGTGCCAGGCAATAACCATCTCCAACAAGAGAGAATCTCACCATCTCCCCTTGACATTCAATGGCATTGCCATTGCTGAATTCCCCACTATCGACATCCTAAGGGCTACCATTGACCGGAAACTGAATTGGAGTAGCCATATAAATACTGTGGCTACAAGAGCAGGTCAGAGGCTAGGAATCCTGCAGCCAGTAACTCACCTCCTGACTCCCCAAAGCCTGTTCACCATCTACTAGGCACAAGTCAGGAGTGTGATGGAATACTCTCCACTTGCCTGGATGGGTGCAGCTCCAACAACACTCAAGAAGCTCAACACCATTCAGGACAAAGCAGCCTGCTTGATTGGCACCCATCCACAAACATTCACTCCCTCCACTACCGACGCACAGTGGCAGCAGTGTGTACCATCTACAAGATGCGCTGCAGCAACGCGCCAAGGCTCCTTAGACAGCACCTTCCAAACCTGCGACCTCTACCAACTAGAAGGACAAGGGCAGCAAATGCATGGGAACACCACCACCTGCAAGTTCTTCTCCAAGTCACACACCATCCTGACTTGGAACTATATCGCCGTTCCTTCACTGTCGCTGGGTCAAAATCCTGGAACTCCCTTCCTAATAGCACTGTGGGTATACCTACCCCAAATGGACTGCAGCGGTTCAAGAAGGCAGCTCACCACCACCTTCTCAAGGGCAATTAGGGATGGGCAATAAATGCAGGCCTGTCCAGTGATGCCCACATCCCATGAATGAATAAAAAAAAAAATTTGCATCACTATCTCCAAGAAAACCCTGAACCAATCGGCCACATCTACCAGCCAGAAATGTCAGGACCACTGAGTTCAGCCGAAAGACAACTGAAGCAGCAGACTGCACAGACTGTATATTCTTTCTTATTGCTCCGGACTCTAATCCAACCAGTCTATTCTTCTCCACTCTGTAACATTTGTGTGTGTGTGATTTTCGTGTGTTTGTGTGATAAAGTTGGAGCATAGTTTATTATTTTACTTAGATCGGCTTTTGGTTTTAGGTACAATAAATTAACCTTTTTCTTGTTTAAACACAAGAAAACCTGTCCTATTGGTTCTTTTATGATCAGAGCACATAAAGGATGAAACACTCACTGAATTGGTAAGCATATCCACAGTTTAAAATAAACCTTGTTGCAGTTAAACAAGGAGAGGGACAAGAGGGGAGCCTTTCGATCCCTCCTCACTTGATCATAACAGATTACTGCTTATAAAAGACATAATTTTGGTTTCAGCATAGTCTCTATCAAATTCAATTTCAGCTAAGATGTGCAGTTAGGCTGATACTGGGATCCGTGTACATTTTACAGGGGAGTCGGAAATAATGTGGAAGTTCTTTACCAAACAGGGCTGGGTGGGTGATATGGGCAGGTGGAGACAGGCTTGGTGTGAGCTGGGAGGCAGAGACAAAGTCTCACCTAGGAGGGGAGTGTGCATGAAGGGTGAAGTCATTATGTCCGGAAGTAATCTGTAAGTAAATACCAGTTTTCTTAAAAGCAATCATGAAACACTTGTTAAATACAGCACTTTCATATGAATATTAGATAGCATTATAATTTAGATGGGGATGGGTCAGTGATTAAAATCCATTTGAGGAGGTCTTGCAATGAAAAAAGTTGAGAAACATTACATTAATAACTGCTCACTTCCAATGCATGATTCTATGTCATCACCATGTGGCCAAAGTAAGCAAAGCATGAATAATCTCTCAAACAATACGTTAAGGATCACTTCGTGTGCAGCTCCAAGCCCAACACAGCATCTTTATATAGATATTTAAAAATTTGTTTCATAGAATGTGGGCAGCATGGGCTGGGCTAGCATTTGTTGCCCATCCCTAATTGCCCTTGGGAAGGTGGTGGTGAGCTGCCTTCTCAAACCACTGCAGTCCATCTGACACACATACACCCACAGTGCTGTTAGGGATGAAATTCCAGGATTTTGATTCGGCATCAATGAAGGAACGGCAATATATTTGCAAGTCAGGATGGCGTATGGCTTGGAGGGAAACTTGCAGATGGTGGTGTTCCCACACATCTGCTGCTCTTGTCCTTTTAGGTGGAAGGGGCGGTGGGTTTGGAAGGTGCTGTTGATGAGGCTTGGTGAGTTGCTGCAGTACATCTTGTATATGGTACACATTGCTGCCACTGTGCGTCGGTGGTGGAGGGAGTGACTGTTTAAGGTGGTGCATGGGGTGCTGATCGAGCTTTGTCCTAGATCAGGGTTGTCCAAAATAGAGCCCGCAGGCCAGAAAACGGCCCGGCAAAGGTTTCCATTTAACCCACAGATATATTGCAAAGATGAGAATTTTCCCATTGTCTGTGTCTTCCAGACAGGCTTTCTAAAAAACATTGTTCGTTTGTTGTATAGCTGACAGGTTTTGACATCGGGAACAGCGGTTTCCCAACTTCAGACAGCTTTGGTTATTCAGCGGGCATTTAAAAAAAGAGTTGTAACCTGCCGGAAGCCCTGAAGCTGTCCTAAGTTCGGCAACATCTGGTCCTGATGTCAGTACCTGTCAGCTGTGAAACTGACTCGCGATCCTTTATTCTCAAAATATAATGAACAACCACAAAGCTGCTGTGTTGAGCGCTGCCGCTCTCTGCAAATATCGGGGATGGGAACGGAGACAATGGGGATGGCAGGGAGAGGGGAGGGGCGGGGAGAGGCCAACAGAGCGAGGGAGACAGAGAGAGAGACAGACATACAGACGTGAGACATACAGACGAGAGAGAGACAGACAGACAGACGAGAGAGAGAGACAAACAGGCAGACCGACAGAGAGACACAGACAGACAGAGAGACAGGCACCAGCGAGCGGGAGTTCTTGCAGATTAAAAGAGGCTGCGAGAGGCCAGGGAAAGAGCGAGAGCAAGGCGGACATGCGAGGAGACAGGCACCGGCGAGCAGGAGTTCCAGCGAGGCATACTCTCACATACACTCACAGGGACAGCGAAAGAGTTCCACGAATGACATCACAGTTCAGAAAGTGACGCGTTGCAAGGGGAGGCAGCTGATTGGTAAGTAGGAACAGGTGAGTATTTCTACCCTTTTTTACTACTTTCAATAGCTGAAGTAAAAGTAAAGGTAGGGATTTTAGATTGTAGTAGGTAGTGTTTGGAGTAGAATAAGTTCCCTATCGTAATTAGTACTCTAAATTAAAGGGAGTAACTAAGGAGCTTAATCTAAGGCTAAGTCATGGCAGGAGATCTCAGCCCCGTGGCATGCTCCTCCTGCGCTATGTGGGACATCAGGGACATTTCCAGTGTCCCTGGTGACCATGTGTGCAGGAAGTGTGTCCAGCTGCAGCTACGAGTTGACCGCATTGCGCAGCTGGAGCTGCAGATGGACTCACTGTGGAGTATCCGCAATGCTGAGGACGTCATGGATAGCACGTTTAGCGAGGTGGTCACACCGCAGGTAATGGCTGCAGAGGCATAAAAGGGATGGGTGACCACCCAGGAGGAGTAGTAGGCGCAGGCAGGTAGTGCAGGGGTCCCCTGTGGCCATCCCTCTCTCAAACAGATATACAGCTTTGGATACTGTTGGGGGATGGCCTCCCGGGGAAAGCAGCAACAGCCAAGTTCGTGCCACCATGGATGGCTCTGCTGCACAGGAGTGGGTGAAAAAGACTGGGAGAGCCATACTGATAGGGGATTCAATTGTAAGGGGAAACAGACAGGCTTTTCTGTGGCCCCAAACGAGACTCCAGGATGGTATGTTGCCTCCCTGGTGCTAGGGTCAAGGATGTCTCGGAGCGGCTGCAGGACATTCTGAAAGGAGAGGATGAACAGTCAGAGGTCGTGGTACACATTGGTATCAACGACATAGGTAGAAAGAGGGATGAGGTCCTGCAACAAGAATTTAGGGAGTTAGGTAGCAGATGAAAAAGCAGGACCTCAAAGGTTGTAATTGCGTTTGCTAAGGTTCCCCATGGTAGGTTGATGGAGAAAGTGAAGGCGCATGGGGTCCAAGGTGTACTAGCTAGATGGATAAAGAACTGGCTGGGCAACAGGAGACAGAGAGTAGCAGTGGAAGGGAGTTTCTCAAAATGGAGACGTGTGACCAGTGGTGTTCCACAGGGATCCGTGCTGGGACCACTGTTGTTTGCGATATACATAAATGATTTGGAGGAAAGTATAGGTGGTCTGATTAGCAAGTTTGCAGACGACACAGTGGCGCAATGGTTAGCACTGCAGCCTCACAGCTCCAGCGACCCGGGTTCAATTCTGGGTACTGCCTGTGTGGAGTTTGCAAGTTCTCCCTGTGTCTGCGTGGGTTTCCTCCGGGTGCTCCGATTTCCTCCCACATTCTAAAGACTTGCAGGTTGATAGGTGAATTGGCCATTATAAATTGCCCCTAGTATAGGTAGGTGGTAGGGAAATATAGGGACAGGTGGGGATGTGGTAGGAATATGGAATTAGTGTAGGATTAGTATAAATGGGTGGTTGATGTTCGGCACAGACTCGGTGGGCCGAAGGGCCTGTTTCAGTGCTGTATCTCTAAAAACTAAAACTAAGATTGGTGGAGTAGCAGATAGTGAAGGGGACTGTCAGAGAATACAGCAGAATATAGATAGACTGGAGAGTTGGGCAGAGAAATGGCAGATGGAGTTCAATCAGGGCAAATGCGAGGTGATGCATTTTGGAAGATCCAATTCAAGAGTGAACTATACAGTAAATGGAAAAGTCCTGGGGAAAATTGATGTACAGAGAGATTTGGGTGTTCAGGTCCATTGTTCCCTGAAGGTGGCAACGCAGGTCAATAGAGTGGTCAAGAAGGCATACGGCATGCTTTCCTTCATCGGACGGGGTATTGAGTACAAGAGTTGGCAGGTCATGTTACAGTTGTATAGGACTTTGGTTCGGCCACATTTGGAATACTGCGTGCAGTTCTGGTCGCCACATTACCAAAAGGATGTGTATGCTTTGGAAAGGGTGCAGAGGAGATTCACCAGGATGTTGCCTGGTATGGAGGGCGCTAGCTATGAAGAGAGGTTGAGTAGATTAGGATTATTTTCATTAGAAAGACGGAGGTTGAGGGGGGACCTGATTGAGGTGTACAAAATCATGAGAGGGATAGACAGAGTGGATAGCAAGAAGCTTTTTCCCAGAGTGGGGGATTCAATTACAAGGGGACACGAGTTCAAAATGAAAGGGGAAAAGTTTAGGGGGGATATGCGTGGAAATTTCTTTACGCAGAGGGTGGTGGGTGCATGGAACGCTTTGCCAGCGGAGGTGGTAGACGTGGGCACGATAGCGTCTTTTAAGATGTATCTAGACAGATACATGAATGGGCAGGAAGTAAAGAGATACAGACCCTTAGAAAATAGGCGACAGGTTTAGATAGAGGATTTGGATCGGCGTAGGCTTGGAGGGCCGAAGGGCCTGTTCCTGTGCTGTAATTTTCTTTGTTCTTTGTAATCTCTGGATTACTCCCAGTGCCACGTGCTAGTGAGTATTGGAATAGGAGGATAGAGCAGATGAATGCGTGGCTGAGGGGAGGTGGTGCAGGAGAGAGGGCTTTAGTTTCCTGGATCACTGAGTCTGTTTCTGGCAAAGGTGGGACCTGTACAAGTTGGACGGGTTGCACCTGAAATGGAACAGGACCAACATCCTTGCTGGGAGGTTTGCTAGTGCTGTTTTGGGGTGGGGGTTTAAACTAATTTGGCAGGGGAATGGGATACAGAGTGGAGGTACAGTGGGGGGTGATGAACGTCAAATATAGAAGAGAAGCTGAGTCAGTCTGGAAGGCAGAGTAAATATAGACCTGTTAAGGCACAAGTGAAAAATGCAAGGCTGGATTGCATCTATTTTAATGCAAGGAGTCTTACTAGTGAGGCAGATAAATTGAGGGCATTGATTAGTACATGGCATTATGATATTATTGCTCTCACAGAGACATGGTTGAGGGAGGGACAGGACTGGCATTTCAATATTCCAGGATATAGAATCTTCAGGCGTGACAGGGGAGGGGGTAAAAGAGGAGGTGGCATTGCACTGTTGATCAAGGAGTCAATTATCCATCTACAAGGCACAAGTCAGGAGTGTGATGGAATACTCTTCATTTGCCTGGATGGGTGCAGCTCCAATAACACTCAAGAAGCTCGACACCATCCAGGACAAAGCAGCCCACCTGATTGGCACCCCATCTACAAACATTCACTCCCTCCACCACCGACGCACAGTGGCAGCAGTGTGTACCATCTACAAGATGCACTGCAGCAACGCACCAAGGCTCCTTAGACAGCACCTTCCAAGCCCACGACCTCTACCAACAAGAAGGACAAGGGCAGCAAATACATGGGAACACTACCACCTGCAAGTTCCCCTCCAAGTCACACACCATCCTGACTTGGAACTATATCGCTGTTCCTTCACTGTCACTGGGTCAAAATCCTGGAACTCCTTTCCGAACAGCACTATGGGTATACCTACCCCAAATGGACTGCAGCGGTTCAAGGAGGCAGCTCACCACCACCTTCTCAAGGGCAATTAGGGGTGGGCAATAAATGCTGGACTGGCCAGTGATGCCCACATCCCATGAATGAATTTTAAAAAAATTACTGCAAGGATGATATCTTAGAAGGTTCCTCAAATGAGGCCATATGGGTAGAACTTAAAACAAAAAGGGGGCAATCACTGGGTTGGGAGTGTACTACAGACCTCCAAACATTCAGGGAGAGATAGAGGAGCAGATATGTAGGCAAATCTCAGGTGTAAAAATAATCGGGTAATAGTAGGGGATTTCAACTTCCCCAATATCAACTGGGATAGTCTTAGTGTAAAAGAATTAAAGGGGGTGGTATTCTTAAAATGCATACAGGAGAGCTTTTTGAACCAATATGTAGAAAGTCCTTCAAGAGAAGGGACAGTACTGGCCATAATCCTAGGGAATGAAGACAGACAAGTGGTAGAAGTATCAGTGGGGGAGCATTTCGGGGATAGTGACCATAAGTCTAAGATTTAAGGTAGTTATATAAAAGGACAAAGATAGATTGGAAATAAAGGTACTGAATTGGGGAAGGCCGATTTTAAGATGATAAAACAGGATCTGGCTAACGTGGACTGGGAGCAGCTACTCGTAGGAAAGTCTTCATCAGATCAGTGGAAGTCATTCAAAGAGGAAATAGTGAGAGTTCAGAGCCAACATGTTCCCGTTAAGGTGAAGAGTAAGACCAACAAGTCCAAGGAACCCTGGATGTCAAGGGATAGAGAGGATTGGATCAGGAAAAAAAAAAGGAGGCTTATGGCAGATTGAGCGCGCTGAAAACAGCAGAGGCACTAGAGTAGTATAGAAAGTGTAGGGGGTACTTAAAAAAGTAATTAGGAGAGCGAACATGAAAAAACACTGGCGGGCAAGATAAAGGAAAATCCTAAGATGTTTTATAAGTATATTAAGGGCAAGAGGATAACCAGGGAACAAAAAGCAGGGAGGTTATGATGGAGCTGTATAAAACACTAGTTAGGCCATAGCTGGAGTACTGTGTACAGTTTTAGGCACCACACTATAGGAAGGATGTGATTGCACTGGAGATAGCATACAAGGCTACAGGCCAAGTGCTGGAAAATGGGATTAGAATAGTTAGGTGCTTGAAGGCCTGCACAGACATGGGCCGAAGGGCCTGTTTCTATGCTGTATAACAGCCAGAGCACGAGAGATCAAGATCAAGGGCGGCACAGTGGCGCAGTGGTTAGCACTGCGGCCTCACAGCTCCAGGGACCCAGGTTCGATTCTGGGTACTGCCTGTGTGGAGTTTGCAAGTTCTCACTGTGTCTGTGTGGGTTTTCTCCGGGTGCTCCGGTTTCCTCCCACAAGCCAAAAGACTTGCAGGTTGGTAGGTAAATTGGCCATTATAAATTGTCACTAGTATAGGTAGGTGGTAGGGAAATATAGGGACAGGTGGGGATGTTTGGTAGGGATATGGGATTAGTGTAGGGTTAGTATAAATGAGTGGTTGATGATCGGCACAGACTCGGTGGGCCGAAGGGCCTGTTTCAGTGCTGTATCTCTAATCTAATCACTCCTGACAGACATCTATTTGTAATACTCTAAATCACAAGATGCGTGTGGGTAAACTTTGACTTTGTAGAAGCAAAAAAAAAAAAGCCAGGTATCTCACTAAATTGGTGTCCATTGGCTACAGTTCTTGGATACAAGCATTAAGGGAAGAGGGAGCAAGAACAGGTTATAAAGAAAGGAGAAAAAGGGACAGAAGTTGGGAATAGTGTATTGGAAGGAGGGAAGACTACTAGCAGTATAAAGGATGAGGAAGGGAAAAAGAATGCAAGCATGAAATGAGGGTTGCTGTCTCGCCTTATTCTGTACACCAATAAAAACAAAATCACCCCGTTCTAAACTCATTGGTGAGGTGTGACCAAAGTTTGGAGCAAACTGCCAGATACTGCCTCTCCTTATGGCTCAGGGTCTCCAACTCACCCTGAAGTTCAATGGCAGAGCTGGAGATATCTACTGCCAATATGTTCACTCAGGACAGTCTTCCTGTTCACAAACTGCAGCCCAGACAACACAATTGACCATGTTTTAAATTAAATGATCTACATTTATCTATAGCTTGTTTCAAAATTTCTTTTTACCCACTTACTTGCACAGAGGACAAAATTTTTATACACTTGCTGTCGCAAAACAGGCACAAGTATTGAAGGTAAAAACAAAAAAAGCAACATCTCAATCACCCAATTCCCACTTGGACCAAATTCTCGACTTTGACCACAAGAGGTTCTCATTATGTGTGGTTGACATCCTGTAGGGATTTGGTGGAGGCTGATCAAAATCCTTTTACAGCCAGAGACAGCTTCCAAAATCAGGGAACCAAATTCAAATCCATTCCAGAGAGGGTTGAACAAACCTACCACAAAAGTTAGTTGCCAACTAAAATCAGAAGCTACAAACTGGCTAAGATGGGGATTTTATTTTAAAAAAAAGTACAGCTTTGGCAGTACTCTTCTTCTTTGGCCTCCTTGTCTCAGGAGACAATGGGTAAGCACCTGGAGGTGGTCTGTGGAGCAGCGCCTGGAGTGGCTATAAAAGGCCAATATTCTTCCACAGGTGCTGCAGAAGAAATTGTTTGTCGGGGCTGTTACACAGTCCACTCTCCCCTTGCGCTTCTGTTTTTTTTTTCCTGCCAACTGCCAAGTCTCTTCGACTCGCCCCACCTTTATGGCAGCCCGCCAGCTCTGGCGATCGCTGGCAACTGACTCACATGACTTGTGATCAATGTCACAGGACTTCATGTCGCATTACCAAAAAAGGAAAGGGAGAGAATACCACAAGGTCTAAACCTTGCAGTCTTGTTTTTTTTTTTTGGGGGGGGGGGGTGGAAAGAGGGCAGTGTGGGTTCCACAAAAACCCATGGTCAAAAAAAAAAAAAATCAAGTCAAATGATGCAGCCAATCTTAAGACACTGACAGCATGACTGGATGTTGAAATTTTATTTTAGAAATTTTCAGTAAAATAGCATGCATATACATGTATATATCTGAGTAAAGAACAAGGCACAGGGGAGATCAAGTTAAATATTGAGGCAGCTTCAAGTTGCAAAATTAATTTGACACAGGTTGATGTACACACACACACAAATACACAATTACCACAGACATAAATAAAGTAAAGTAGATTGACTATGAGGAGGCTTCACACGTGATTTTCAAATGTCAAGTAATACTGCAAGATTGAGAATCAGCAACTCTGGGGTCACAATTCAACCTGATTATAAAGTTATCTGAATTAGCTGATAAATCAAGAGGTTTATCTACAGATGCGCATTTTGAGTAAACTCAAATTGATGAGTATTAAAAAAAAAAAAGGCTATAAGAAACGAATCCACAAAAGCATGTAGAGTGTACCTATCCACCTTTCACAATATTCTGTTAACACAT